>NC_068991.1:63482049-63484449 GCF_001194135.2 Octopus bimaculoides
ATATATATATATATATATATATATATATATAACAAATGAGAAAAAGAGAAAAGGTGATTAATAAAGAATCTCGTGAATTCCATTTTCTCGTATATGTTATATCCTCGACGGACACGAAGGAATTTCTGAAGTAAATCCAGTGGAACTTATATGTATACTGTTGATGACATCAGGTAGCCGAAGACAGTGAACGTGCTTGTATGTACATTAGTATTTAATAACAGTTTGATTCGGCTCCATGCAATTCAGATTTTCGTAGGCTCGTCAGCTCCTCAGGCAAAAGCGACAGAATGGAGAAAAAATTATTAAATACTAATATATGCACTTCTACCAAATGTGTTGAGTGCCACTTTCATTTTTCCAGGCACTTGTGTGTGTGTGTGTGTGTGTACACACAAGAGTTAATGAATGGTGTAGATAAGGTCCGGACTACACATGTTTCATACAGAGCGGAACCTCAGAGGTTCCGCTCGCTATGAAACACATGTAGCCCGGAACTTCCTATACCTCGATCCCTGGATCTTATATGATTGTGTGTGTGTGCATGCGTGTGTGTGTGTGTGTGTGTCTGTGTCTGTGTGTGTATTATGTGTGTAAGTGTATGTCTATGTGTGTTACTTGAGAAACGCAATGGACAGTAGACACACCGAAGAGCGACGGGGTAAAGGCTAAACTTAGAATAATATATATGCTCTTACATAAATACATACATACATATATACATACATACATACATAAATACAGACAGACATACATACACATACATTTCATGTATATAAATATATAGAAATACGTGTGTGCGTCTTTGTATTTACTCAAGTACGTATATGACAAACTACCAAATCAAAGCCCATAGTAATTCCCACGATCTTTGCTATAAATGAAGTAAACATTATTGCACTTTGTTGTTTTACTCACCTGGAATTGGAGTCACTTCCAACTTCATGCTAGACGGAATATACGGTATGAATTTCGTACGTGTAAACGTATTTCCTTTTTTATCTCTTCCTTTGATTCCAATATAGAACGTCTTAATAGAAAAGAAGAAACAACAGATAAGAAATTTCAATAAAAGATCATATCAGTTTTGACAAGTTAAATAATCGCCTCACCCGTTTATATAAACCTACTAAAAAGGGTAAACAAGACACCTTGGTTGATTGTGTTATGAAGTCAAGTTTCGTAAAGATAGCGTTGTCTTCCTCGGTGTTGGTTAGTTCCAGATCAGTCCAGTTCGAGTAGATTCATGATCTAGAACATTCTAGCCATGAGCATCCTGTATTTTTAGGCACAAGGCCGATTGTGTTGAGAGCAGTGAGCTAGCCGATACCATTGACCCAGGTACTAGACTGGTACTTTATTTTATTAACTCTGAAAGGAGTTGGACCCAGAACCGCAACGAACCGGATAAAATACCGCAAAGCAGTTTTTCAGCGTTCTTAGAATTCTTCCAGCATTTCGCTTTAAAAACATTACATAGCATAGCCTGTATTTATAGTAGGGTGCGAGGTGAGAAGGATTTGGCTACTCTTTCTAGAAGGTCGGTAACCACTTAGAAGTTTCGGGTTGTTGGTACTGGTGTTGGTGTTACTAGTTATGGGTCTGTGTATGTATGTACGTATGTATATATATGTATGTGTGTCTGTGTGCGTGCATGAGTAGATGTGCGTGGGTGTGTGTGTATTTATAAGTATGTATATATGTACGGACGTACGTATGTATGTACGCACAACCATAATATACATACACAGATACACACAAACACACACATGCACACATATATGCACGTATATATGTGCAGTATTGTCAAATGGTTAAGAAGTTCGTTATGCAATCTTGATCTCCCGAGTTCAGTCCCGTTGCGTGGCATCTGGGGAAAGTGAACCTAACCTCGAACGAGACGGTTTTCTGTTCGAAGCCCGCGAAACTTTAAGTCTCAGGGAGCCGAATCACACGAATCATACTGTTCTAAATAATAATACATGTAATTCCTAATAATAATACATATGACTCCTGTATGTATGTATAACATATTCAATTATTCAACTCACTGTTTTCGGAATAGCGAACTTTCCTCTGAAGCTTTGGCTTCTGCGATGTTTGCCTTGTTTCAGGTTGGCTTTCAAAAGAATATTACCGTATTTATCGGATAAGAATATCTCGTCCAATTTCCCGATCAGTTTAACTTTGGGAACTCTCACCTGTGCCGTAATCTTCGTCCCTAGAAGTGTAAAAGTAAAGAAAAAAAAGACAAAAAATAAACGCTTTAATAGCGAAATTGTATCAAAGAATCAACAACTTTGTTCTGGGGCTAAAAATACCTCCGGGAGTGTTGGTAACTTTCGGCTTTTGTTCAGGTGTTGCTAATGGTGATAGTAGCGGTGGTGATGGAGGAGCAAT
>NC_068991.1:63484748-63485217 GCF_001194135.2 Octopus bimaculoides
CATATTTATGTACGTATAATACATATTATGCACACCGGTATGTGTATGGGTATATGTATATCTCTATATGCATGTATGTCTGTCTGTCTGTATGTATGTATGTATGTATGTATGTATCTCTCTCTATTTATATATATACATTATCGTAGCTAGAGTGTGTCGCCCCCATAAAAGAGCCGCCCGGGGGGCGGACCGCACCTCCACCCCCTTTAGCTACGCTAGTGTATGTATATATGTGTGTGTCTGTGTTTACGTTTATCTCCCGCTGACCAAAACATTCAATTTTTTTCTCCGTGTTTTTCTCCTTGTTTTCTCCGTATTCTTTCTGTCGAAGAGCGTAGCTCGAAACGTTAAAGACTTTCTGTATTCCTGAGCGTTAAACTAATACATCCTTTTGTTGTCTACATCACCTGTCCTCGTCTGTTGTTGTTTTTTTTCGTAAATTCTCCCATATATATATATATATATA
>NC_068991.1:63486607-63487739 GCF_001194135.2 Octopus bimaculoides
TATATATATATAAACTATTTACCTGCAATGGGCCGACCAGAAATCTCAAATTTCACGCCATCTTCGTTGTCATAGAGGTTCACTGAGAAGTCGACTTCACTCTGTGCAATGACTTTCACAAGCCAACGTTTCGGCTTCTGCTCGTTAGTTGTCCGTTCTAATGTCCATTTTCCTGTTTGTGGTTTCTGAAATTACAATCATATATAGCTGCCATTTTTCTTTTTTAAAAAGTTGCTGTTGTTGTTGTTGTTGTTGTATACCTTTTATATCCATGTTTACCGACTGGCCTGTTCTATCATCAAACGCATTCAAGCGTTGGCAATCTCGTATTGTGTGTCTATCTATCTATCTATCTATCTATCTATCTATCTATCTATCTATCTATCTGTCTGTCTGTCTGTCTGCCTGCCTGCCTGCCTGCCTGCCTGCCTGTCTGTCTGTCTGTCCGTCCGTCCGTCTGTCCGTCCATTGTATTGGATAATGTAACTCTAAATACACTGTCTGAATAATAGACGAGATGGTCACAGCTGGAACTTCTTTGATCGAAAGTTTCCTCAATTTCGGTTGACCTGCTAACTCAATAACAAGAACAACTATATTATTATTATGTGATTATAACACAGAGATGAAAGCAATATACTTGCTTACATTACCAAATATTTTCATTCATAACAAACCGACAAACAATTAATTTAAAAAAGGTAAACATCCAAGACTTAATTTTCAGTGCCAGAATCATCTTCAGGGGTTCATGTTAAACTATATGTTCCTATATGGCTCCCTCTCATCAAGGGATCCATGGGCTTCCTGGACCCTCTAAACCTCAGTGCTATAGCACTCATGTGTTGGCACTCCATCGCTTACGACCTCGAGAGTTCCAGTTGATCCGGTCAACGGAACAGCCTGCTCGTGAAATTAACGTGCAAGTGGCTGAGCACTCCACAGACACGTGTACCCTTAACGTAGTTCTCGGGGATATTCAGCGTGACACAGTGTGACAAGGCTGACCCTTTGAATTACAGGCACAACAGAAACAGGAAGTAAGAGTGAGAGAAAGTTGTGGTGGAAGAGTACAGCAGGGTTCGCCACCATCCCCTGCCGGAGCCTCGTGGAGCTTTAGGTGTTTTCACTC
>NC_068991.1:63488952-63505798 GCF_001194135.2 Octopus bimaculoides
TGTATGTATAGAGAAAGAAAAAGATAAAGAGACCAACGGCAAAGTTAGAATTATATTTTATGTATAAAGTCTTACAGCTGTTTCAGGGAAAATTCAATGTATTCCTTCATCGGAGACGGTAATAGTAGAAGAATGGATTATTACATCTATAAGAGGAGATTTGTAGTAAGAAGTGAGAGCGATGCGTAGAAGAAAGAACAAAGATGAAAAAGTACTTGGAGTATAGTTCCATTCCAACAGTAAACAACCATGTAAAGAATCCTTGTGAGTATTTTCCGGAGATAATTGTAGTAGCAAAGGTGGATATATATCATATCGTATCCAGTGTACTCTGTGTGTTGTTTACTCAAAGGATAGTCCGAATCGAGTGAGAGATGTGTGTAGGATTAAGAGGTCAAGTCTTAAGACAGGAAGGAAGTGGGGAAGAAGTAATTCAAGTGAGAAATACGGTTGGTAGTAGTAAGCAGTCGTAAGGTCAGTATAACTGGGAGTGCTGATGGAAACTGCCCATATCCTACGTAAAATACTGTCTATGTAATCTCAAATTTTAAAACAAACTTAATTTTCTTACGTGTTCTTAAATATTCTCTAGAACAATACTAGGTACAAAACCAAATATATGACACCCTAGGCATAACACCAACATGAACTTCTAACTCGTTGTCTTTTGAGGTCTCTGGGTGAGACTTGGAGCCAACTTGTATAAATACAAAGCAAAAGTCAAACAATAAAAAGAAAAAGAAGTAAAATAAAAAGAAATATACATACCATCGGGATTATAGAAGCTTATGGAAAACGTGTCCCCAGCCGTGTCGATCGTGATTCGAAGGTCCCAGAGGTTCTTATCGACATAAATCTCCAAATAACTTTGATCCGCTGGGTGGAGTGTGGAACGCATGATTTCTACGGGATATTCAACTAAATTTTCCTGGGTAGATACGAATACAAATACACATTAGACAATGCATATGATAAGTAATACACATTCTCCTCCTCCTCTCCCCTTCCCCTCTACCTTCTCCTCATCCCTTTCATCATCATCATCATCATCATCATCATCATCATCATCATCATCATCATCATCATCACTACAACCACAACCACCATAACTATCATTATCAGCATCATCTTCATCTTCATGATCAGCTGACGATGACGATAATGAGATGATGCTGATGATGATGATCATTATCATCAACGTAACCATCATCGTTATCAGCAGCAGCAGCAGCAGCAGCTTTATGACCACATCATCATCATCATCATCATCATCATCATCATCATCATCATCATCTTCATGATCATGATGATGGTTGTCATCGCCGTCGTCGTCGTCGTCATCATCATCTCTCTAAACAGAACTTCTGCTAGACACGTCAAGTCTCTTCTCTTCTTACAAAACACGACTTTACCACACTCTTAACAATTTTCATTCTCCCTATTTTTGCTTCGTTTCTTCTGAAAGTCATTTGGTGTGCTCTGGCAGTATTTGCTATTGCTTTCGTTATTAATGCTGTTGCTTAGCTTCAAATCATTTCTAATCGATCAAAAGTCTTCCAACCAAGACCAACTAGTCTTTATTATGTATATCAAACTCAAATTCCGCCGAGGTCGACTTTGTCTTTCATCCTTTCGGAGTCAATAAATTAAGTACCAGTGAAAGACTGGGGTCGATGTAATCGACTAATCCCCTCCCCCAAATTTCATCCTTGTGCCTTTGGTAGAAAGGATTATGTATATCAAAACTCTGGCTAGCAAGCTGGCAGAATCGTTAGCACGCTGCTCAAAATGATTAGCAGCATTTGGTACGTTCTGAAACCAAATTCCGCCGAGATCGATTTTGCCATTCATCCTTTCGGTGTCGATAAATTAAGTACCAGTTAAACACTGGGGTCGATGGAATCTACTTAGTATTGTCACTTAGGCTGAAGGCAAGACATGGCTGAATGGTTAAGAAGTTCGCTTCGCTAGCACGTGGTTCCGGGTTCAATTCCTCAGCACGGTAGAGCCAGTGTCTTCTACTTTTGGCTTATTAGTAGATTAAAGCTTTTCAAATTGAATTTGTTAGACAAAAACTATAGATGTTTGATATGGTCTAGCGTCCTACCTAAGGGGACATTATTTTTATTTCTCCCGCGATTAACGTTACAGAAAACCAGAGATAAACCGTGTACGAAAACGAACATTATTTCACGTCAAAAATGAAGTACTTACTTCGAGTACAGTAAGGGTATTTTCCAACTGCTTCTCATTGGTCACATAAACTTGACTTCCTGTTTTATCTGCAAGCTGGTCGAATATTTTATACCAGCTGTCGATTTTATCGAAATCATAATCTAGGGAGGAAAAAAAGAACACATTTACAACACATATATGATTAAATAGTGATAAAAGCAGTTTTGATAAAAAAAAAAGTAATATTTATCACGTACTTAAAGTAGATATTGTGAAAAGAACGCAGCTTGAAAAATGGACAGAGTCAACAACTATTGAGAAGGTTGCAAGACGCAACGAAATTTTTAGAAAAATAAATAAGTAAATGAGTGGAAATTTTACCGGTGAGTGTGTTAAATTATAAGGCACTAAAACAGAATGACTCTCCCCAGACACAACAGTATATACACATACACACACACACGCACGCACGTATATATATATGTGTGTGTGTGTGTGTGTGTGTGTGTATGTGTGTATGTATACATATGTCATATATAATACATATATACATATACATATACATATATATATATATATATATATATATATATATATATATATGTATATGTATGTATATATGTATCGTATGTATATACATACACACGTTTGGTTTTACAAGCAAGAAAACGATATAAATAATTTTTTATTAGTTGAAATCGCTACAGAAGTGGCACACGGTATAATGGTTCGTGCCGATGAACTTGTCAAATATGATATACATTTGTGCCTTCGTACAAAACCCTTGACCCTTGGGATATTCCTATAACAATCTCAGTTAATTTTATATGTCCTGACTTGTCTGAAGAAGCGGTTGTACACTAAGAAAAACTCCAAGCCACCGAGGCACCCTAAATTGTATATGATGTTAGTCTCTCGTAGTATGAGAAAGACGGTTCTGCAATTTCTTGCTGAGCCTCAGCAAATGATTTGTTTTTTTTTATAGTGATCAATGTTTGTGCTGTACATCAGCGCCCTCACTCCATGAACTCGGCGTTGCTTGAACAGGTGTACAACACGTCAGATGTCGAAGTGATCGCAGAACAGCGTGAGATCAAAAGTTTTGCTCAAGAACAGAACGTACCGCCCGGTCCAGGAACTGAAACCTCGATCTCGCGATCGTGAGTGCAACACCCTCATCACTAGGTCATGTCCCCTGAATAAATCGTATATATGCATGATGTAACACTTGTGTTCACCAATAAAAAACTTGTCTGAAACAGCTGTAGTGAACCTCAATCCATCTGTTATATATATATATATATATATATATATATATATATATATATATATATATATATATATATATATATATATATATTGATGTGTACACACACACACACATGCACACACACATGCACACACACACATACGCAATATACTCGCACACATAAACATATTTGTTGACCCTGGGGCTATCAAGAATTATAAGGTTTTATATAAAATACTAAAAGTTTGAACATGTTTTATCAAAATAGTGTTTGTTTGTTTGCGCGCACACGTGTGTATTATAGAATATACGATCCATACGAATAAAGAATATATGCATGAAGTAATAGAGGCAGGTAGTTCATATTTCATGTCAAGTTTTGCTCGAGTTTAATAGGTCTATTTAAAAAATTATCTACGATGAATATAGGAACAAGGGCTTTATTTGTGACCAGAAATAATGGTGGCAGGTTTTGTCAAGTGTTAATTGTTTTCCGTCGGGAACACTTATATCAGAGATAATAATCAGTAAACGGAAGGTCCTAATTATGATAGTATAGCATTCAATTACGACTGAATAATTATCCACACTTATGTTGGATGATGCGTGGGACAACGGTATCTCGCGTCAAATAAGTCAATGAGCAATTGTTAGAATCGTTATTTTATCATTTCTTTCAAAGCACTCTACCCAGTCAACGATATAACAGCATTAATAATCACATAAGCACACATACACACAAACATACACAAACACTTATGTACACTCAAAGACGCACACACGTATGCACAGGCACACCCGAATATATAATGTCAACATCTACTTTCAGTAAGGAGTTGATTGCAACGATTGCAGGGGTTGGTTAATTATTGATGAAGATCTAAGCATTTAATATAATGTCCTGTTTCACTCACTTGACTGTTGCGCTCAAAATGACACCAACACTGCAAAATTATCTAATTATCTTCTTGTTCATATTTCCATACATGTCACTGACTCATACAGGTGCTACGACTTACAACTGGTGGCTGTTGCTAAACCAAGCAGTCAGTAGCAACTGCACCTTCACTTAAAGCTATTTACGTGCACACTGCCTTCTAAGAGCTGCGAATATAATCACAATAAAATAGTCGTGGATGCTGTATGTGGGAAGAAGAGCCGTATGGGTGTTGTGGAAGGATTCAGACCACCCCCAACTGACTAAAAGGTGGACTGACTCATTATTATAAAACAAAGAACTGTGTGCGATTGGCAGTTAGTGTTTGTTGGTAAGCAGTTCACTGTAAGTCTTGGATATAGAACGTTGAGTCTCGTGTGATAGTAATAGTAATGCATCATGTTTTTACTTTCTTCCCCACTGCTTTGTTATATTATATATTCAATACTATAATAAAATAAATAAATGCGCCCTTTTAAAGCCTAGCCAGGCTCATGGGTCCGGTTTCCCGGTTTCAATGGCGTATGTGTTCCCCAACTGGGCGAGACGCCAGTCCATCGCAGCGTTACTCATTTTTGCCAGCTGAGTGGACTGGAGCAACGTGAAATGAAGTGTTTTGCTCAAGAACACAACGCGTCGCCCGGTCCAGGAATCGAAACCACAATCTTACGATCATGATGCTGACACCTTAACCACTAAGCCACGCGCCTCCACATATTCAATACTAGGATATAAAAATAGGTCAGGATGTTACTGAAATAAATTACTTAGTAACAACTGAAACCGTATGATCAAATGTCGTTTGATAATCCTGATAAACACATCAAACCGAGCTTTTACTAAGAATCTATCGCATCCCAACTGAAGCAATCATTTTTAAAATGGGTGCTACCCTCTCTGAGCACATCAGGACTGATTAAAGGGTCATGTAATTGTAAATCTAGACGGGTGTTGTGCTTACTGTTAGGTTTTAGAATTTCTGTGATATAATATTATTTTCTTTACAATTTTCTATTTTATCCGCCTGAGTAATACTACCTGCAGAATAAACATATTTCACTGTTTGAACTGATATAAGATAGGTGGAGTGGGTTGGCTCAAAATATAAGGAGTAAAATTCAAAGTGGATGAGAATAACTGATTTAGATAATACACTGTTTCGCTTTTCGAACAATACATTTCTTTAGTCTATTTCTCTCACAATTGGACGAAATAATAAACACGCAAAAAAACAATAACAAAAAAAAAAACCCAGAAAAGCAAAAAAAGACATTCTGGAAGAAGACAGAAAAAATATTTGAGAGACAGAAGAGATATGTCTTATAAAGACAACGTAAAACATGAAATCAAAACTGGCAGAGTAGAGAGAATTCTGGTCTCGAATCATAGCTAGAGCGTTAAACTGTGTCCATGGCCAACTCTTACCACACGTTTACAAAACATTCCTAGTTGTACATATTTGGGACTTTGTGAAAGAGTTTAGTACATCAAAACAATGAGATGAGTATGTAATTAACGAGTATCTCCATAACTTGTTGTGCCGGTGTGTATCCATGGGTTAAATAAGAGAAAAGCAGATTCCACTAAACTGAATGGCCAAAAAGAACGGAAACTTTCGTGGTGCCTCGTCATCTTAAATCAATGTTATGGTAGGCATTAAAATATTAAGAGCCTTTTTATGTTGATGGAGTACGTATGTATGTATATCGCATTTAGTAAACAATACCATCGTTGCTTACAAGTTTCCAACTGGACAGTTATTGGTTTACTGAATTCCTAACGGCAAAAGTGACAAGAGAAAGTCGATGCATCTCGGGGAGAGCAAATTCTATGTCTATGTATTTTGTATTCGAAAGCAACGGTTTGTCGGTTTCTTTTTCTTCGCTGGCGTTAAGCAGTTTTCGGTGATATGTGTCGGTAAAAGATTTATGCACACCGAACCAGGTGTCTACCTTGGCGAAGGTAGACACTTACCTAGATCGGGAGGGGAGTAAGTGGGGGGAAGGGGTTAAACTCATTGCAGTAGACCTAGAAGAGATACGAACGAAACAGCACATCATTTGTGAGTTAGATGTTGTAGTGTGTAGGTGAATGAATGTTTAACCGCACACACACACGTGCGCGCGCACACGCACACACACGCGCACACACACACACACACACACACACACACAAACACAAACACATATCCGTACATTTATGCATGTACACACAAAAGTGAGTGAACAAATGAAAGAAAGTGGCACTCAGTACATTTAGTTGGAGTTATATGTGCTATAGTTCAATGTTGGGCCGACATGAGCAAACAGGGAATTCCGCCGAGTTGCTTATGTGGATGAATAAATGGAGGAAAAGATGTTTAATGTGGAACCTCGGAAGGAGGTACGCTATAAGAGGCGGAAGTGGGAGAGGTGTGTGTGTCAGTTAGGCCTGGTTGGCGAGAGTTGGTAGTCATGTAGATGAGTTAAACAAGGGATATAGTTACGGTACAAGAAACAGAGAGCGAGAGAGAGAGAGTGAGAGATAGATAGATAGATAGATAGATAGATAGATAGAGAGAGAGAGAGAGAGAGAGAGAGAGAGAGAGAGAGAGAGAGAGAGAGAGAGAGAGAGAGGAAACAGTGTGTCAGTGTGGTTAGAAGTTGCAGTGTTTGGATGATTGACAATCAACTGAATGGCAATATATGGGATTCGAATTTGGATGATAATGTGTGTGTGTGTGTGTGTGTGTAATTGCAACGACAGCATTGTGCACAAAACATGAGCAGAACTACCAGCATGGGTGTTAATTGATCTGAATAGAAACTAAATGAAATGAGAAATCTAATGATTATGATAATAATAATAATTACTATTACAAACCAATTGTATCTGAAGCCTCTCGCCTTCTTCTGTCTTTTCCACAACCACGAGAAAGAATTGGTGTGATTCTAATACGTTTCTTTATGGCTTTCGTTAGTACACTTTCAAACTTGGCTGGTTCCTTGGGTGGAGCGTCGGTAAAGAGATACACCTGCGATTCCGGAGTCGCCCGTTCGATTGCTAAAAGAGAGCAACAAATGATAATAATAATAATAATAATAATAATAATAATAATAATAATAACAACAACAACCCCAAAATGGGGCAGTAATTCAAAAGATAGTGCTCATGGGAGCTGTCCATATCCTACGTAAAATACTGTCTATGCTACTGAAAAGGCGTGAGCATCCAGAGAATCTATCGTACAAATGACCATGAAGGATTTTTTCCACGGACCCTACACTTATCTTCACTTGGGCTAGTTCCCGAATAGTTATGCGTTGATCCTCCAAAATGGCGACTTCCACTTTATGGATGGTGTGGTCATCAATGGCGGAATGTGATCGTCCAGGTATAGAAGCAGTTTCCACCGATGTCCGACCACATTTGAACTGACGATGTCCGTGCTTGACTACGTCGTGTGATGGTGCATTGTCACCATAAACTTCTTTCATCTCATCGAAAGTCTCTTTTGGTGTACGACCTTTCAAGTATAAGAACCTGATCACTGATCTGCATTCAACAGCCTCCATTATAACACCTTAGTCTACTTCAGCAGCCGTAAAAGACAAATGAATGCTATTGGAAAGCTACAATCTACAATGTGACAAGTAGAGACATATATGATTATGCCTGTACAAGTTCCGTTTCCCACAATAACCGAAAATGGGTCAGGGGAAATCTTTAATGAATGCCCCTCGTATCTCTCTGTATAATACATACGTTCGTACGTACGTACTTATCTACTTACATACATGTATACATACATATATGCATACATGCAATTTCATTATAACATTCGTTTTGACTGGGACTACAAAAGTTAGGCGAATCTTAATCTGTCTGTCTGTAAATGTTCTGTTGTTATTCTTGAACTTTTAAAACAACCTCTCTCTCTCTCTCTCTCTCACATACACACACACACACACACACACACACACACACACACACACACACACACACACACACACACACACACACACACACACACACAATCAAGGAAATGTTAAGTGATGTAATGACACACTTAAAAATATTTGAAACATAATGTCTAATTTCTAAATCAGATAATCCTTGTCTTAACACAGGTACAACACTAGAAATTAGGGGGCCGGGGGACTGACTATTGTATCAATCCTTGTATTTGACTGTGCTGGATTGTGCAATAAAAACACGCAATAAATATAAGACTGTTGAAGAAATAATAATTACAATTATTTCTTATATAGACAAAAGGTCAGGCAATAACTGCTTCTGGGTGGGAACAGTAAGCTTAAAACGACTCCAAACTGAAAGCATAAAATGACGTAAATAAATGTAGGTTGAGTAAATTGGAAGCCATTTTACGATCACTTCATCTGCTAGAAATAGCGCCCAAATTTCCTTTAAATATATAGTATTAGATATGACTAACCCATGTTATAAACACACACACACACACACACACACACACACACACACACACACACATACACGCCACGCACGCACACTACATACATACATACATACATACATTCAAACACATAAATATATGCTTTTCAAGGCGTTGCTCAACATGGCCGCAGTCCAACGATTGAAACAAGTAAAGGATAAAAGCACAAAGATACCGCACTCAATACACCAATCTGTGGCGCATACATACATGCACTTACCTCATAAACTCACATCGTATTTATTAACACACACGCATGTATATGAACACTTGTCCTTGGGAGTGGTTTAAATCTAGTTAAGTACAAAGGAAACAAAACCAAATTATATATACTACGGCCACCACCAACTAACAACATTACTGAAGCCTTAGTTTCAATATTCAGGTGACACCATTGACCCTGTCGACAATGAGGGCACCAATTCCTTATCTTTTAATCTCCACTTTACATTCATAATATAAATTACAGACCATCCTTATTTCTACTTAATTCTTGACAAATATACACCTCAATTAAAAAACAATATGCATCTTGTCGTACAAATAATATTCGTTTTCATTTTTTTGTTTTTGCTCTTCTTCCTGCGTGTGGATCTGATTGTTGTTGATCATGTGATTGACCGAATATAGTCAAACGATGCAATTGAAACTGACATCATTCTATCAATTTTATGGGGGCGTTCCATTCCTCTTGTATATTTTATATTAGTAGTATTAACTACGTGTGGAGGCGCAATGGCCCAGTGGTTAGGGCAGCGGACTCGCGGTCATAGGATCGCGGTTTCGATTCCCAGACCGGGCGTTGTGAGTGTTTATTGAGCGAAAACATCTAAAGCTCCACGAGGCTCCGGCAGGGGATGGTGGCGAGCCCTGCTGTACTCTTTCACCACAACTTTCTCTCACTCTTACTTCCTGTTTCTGTTGTGCCTGTAATTCAAAGGGTCAGCCTTGTCAATCTGTGTCACGCTGAATATCTCCGAGAACTACGTTAAGGGTACACGTGTCTGTGGAGTGCTCAGCCACTTGCACGTTAATTTCACGAGCAGGCTGTTCCGTTGATCGGATCAACTGGAACCCTCGATGTCGTAAGCAAGGGAGTGCCAACAAACAAAAAACAATCACTAGCTAGTTTGGCGATGGGTAGTCACCTGGTTGTCTCAAATCACAATCTCATAAGCCAAGAAGTGTAGATTTTCTCTATTGCTTTCTCTTGATTTTTCAGTCAGTGATAATTCTCTCTGTTGCTTGAATTTTTCGTTGAATTCCCTGAACGGAGTTGACTCTTGTTTCATTTGTAGTCTGTATTTTAAGATGATAGGTGATACGAACATCGTCTTTTGTAGAGCTGGACTAGGTATTTTGGGTACAGTACCTGCCTTTCATCATCTCTGAGCTAAGATCTTTGTGGTCTTTGTTTTGGACCGAGTTACATCCACTCCCTTTCTATCTCTCTGTCTTGCCGTCAGAAATACTGCGACTCAGTGATTGACGCGTTGGAAACCTTTCGCATAGCACGTAATGTTTTGTTAGTTGCGATATAAAATAAATAATTTCCACTGCTCCTGAGGGACAGATCAGTCCTTCAGATATGAACGATGAAACTGGAAATTTGGAAATTGAAGACTCTTAACTGAGATCTAACATACACTCAAGTATGCCCCTCCCTACTCGCACGCACACACACACACACACACACACACACACACACACACACACACACACACACACACACACACACACACACACACACACACACACACATTCTATTTTTAATCGGCCGAGAATTCCGAGCATGACACTTATCAAACTTGATAAGTACCATTGACGAAACTCTCGGCTCTTAAGTCACTTTTATAGCTTCTGCCGATTATATATGGTTGCTCAAATTACTATACTAATTTTTTTACTGTTCTTGTTTACTCCAACTCCAACTCTTATTTTGAAGTTACATTTGAAGTCCCTGAGTAACCCGTTGGTTTTTCGTGAATCTACTTTACTTAACCTTCTGTCGATTCTCTTTTAATATAGCTATGGTCGGGTGTTGCACAGTGTTGATACTGTGGTTGCTATCAATACTGGTACAGTTATTATTGCTAAGTAACTGTGGCTGCGAACGTTACTATGCTTAGTATTAACATGTTTGTTAGTGTTACTGTGGTTGTTGTTATTATTGATACTGATATTACTGTGGTTAGTGACACAGTAACTAGTGTTACTGTTGCTAGTGTAGTGGCAATATATGTTGATATGGCTGCGTGTATATTATTACAAGAGTTCATATAGAGATATAGATTGAATTCAAGAACTATATATTTGCTACATAAAAATACATTATATTTACTGGTCGATGATGATACATAATCAAAATGTAGAATCTAGTTGAATGAAGTAATCTATGCAAGGAAGTTCAGAGATAGGAAATATAGAAATAACAGCTAAATGGTAGCTTTCAGCGATTCAAGTTAAAAGTGGGGTGATAATGGGGTAGCGATTTATGTAAAAAGTAGGGCGATAATGGAGTAGCGATTCATGAAAAACAACAAAATAATGGGCTCATTAGGTTAAGTTTTATTTGTGAAATACAGTTGCTTTGAATTTGCTTCAGAAAGTGGTCTATGTTTGTGGTTAGTTGGGTGTGGGGGCGCTAGGAATGTGACTTGGGTGTCAAGGGGGCAGCAGCCTGAAAAAGTTTGACAACCACTGAAATAGCTAATGTTACTCCGATGTGGTTGGTGTTAGAGTGGTTATTGTTACGGTGGCTGTTCATATTGTGTTTAGTGTTAGTATAATTGTAGTTATAGCGTTTGGTATTCTTGTAGTTGGCGACAAAGTGACTTGTGTTACTATATTTGATGTTACTCTAATGTTATTGTTGTTGGTGTTACAGTAGCTGGGGACACCGTAGCTGGTCATTTTGATATTTGTGTCATTGTATTTGATATTGCTGTAGTTACTACTGTTAGAAATATAACTACACAACTGACCTTTCTCCAATCCACTGAGAGCATACTCCTCACAGTCTCCTCCGTTGGCCGCCTGTATGTTACGCAGCCAGTCTATCATCTCGTCGGCGTCGTTCGTTTGCCTGACTTCTGTCATACGTTCTGTGAAAGAGAGGAAAGAATAATTGTAACACTAGTTAAATGAAACAAACCTGTAACGTGCTGTGAAACATAACAAAATGGCAATGGTACTGTTAGTATAACATTTGACAGAAGAATCGTCATATTTTAAGGTACCTATTTAATAAATATGTTGCTTGGTGAGGTAAAATATACAAAAACTAATTTTGTAAGAACCATCTGTGTGAATGTATGTATATATGAATTTGTGTACAAGTGCGCACACACAGACACACACACATACACACACACACACGCACACACACACACATATCCACATACACACACACATATACATATATATGGATGTCTAAGCTATGGGGAAGATATGGCGACTCATCTTCAAGGATGGCAGAGAATGCGTGTATTAGTTAACAACTTACCTAATATCTGGTATGAAACCTATAGGAAAGATTGGCTGTAATGGATCTATGATAGTGTACTATGTATATATGTGTGTGTGTGTGTGTGTGTGTATGTGTGTGTGTGTGAAGGCGCATGGCTCAGTGTTTAGAGCGTCAAGCTTACGATCGTGAGGTTGTGAGTTCGAATCCCGAACCGAGCTGCATGTTGTGTTCTTGAGGAGGACACTTTATTTCACATTGCTCCTGTTCACTCAGCTGTAGAAATAAGTTGCGACTCCATGAATTTTTCTCTCTCCTTCTTAAATCTCGCTAGTTGTTTGGAGACAAGAGCTGTTCTACTTTCTGGTCTCTACGTGTCTTGAGGATCGAGGAACGTTCGCACGTTCCGTGTTCCAATGGTCAATTTAATTAATTCACTTTCTGTTGTTCGACCGCTTGAATAGACGCGGCTTACCAGCCAGGATTCTGTGCTGACATCCGATTCTTTATCCAACGTGTTTCTCCATGTTTTTCCTAGCCCATTCTTACTAATTTTGACAGCAATTTCGAGGGGAGGAGTCAGTTGAATACATCAACGCCAGTCCTTGATTGATACCTATTTTATCGACCTCGAGGAATGAAAGGCGAAATTTAACCCCGGTGGAATTTAAAGTCAGAACGTAACGAATCGGAAGATATGCCGCAGGGAATTTTATCCAATGCGCTTACGATTCTGCCAACTTGTTACCCTCAGCTGTAGACTCCTGGTTTAATATAGCTTTAGTTTTTATTAAGACAGATCGTAAAAAATGACTCACCTGGATCACTGAAAGTCGACAGAATAAATGATGTTGGTGCATTCCTCTTGCCTTTTGTTTTTTCGACAATCTGCACAGTCTTGTCTTTTACAGCAACAATTTCTTCTTTCATCGAACCGGTGCTATCGATGACAAAAACTAGGGAACTGCGAGTGAGTCGAATGTTAAACAACCCTTGGATCTGTTTATGAGTCATGTTCTTAAATATTCCATGTTCTGGAAACATCGGAAAAAGACAAAACAAAACAGAAAGCATCAGTATTATCGTTATCACCATGATCATCAGCATCATTATAATCGTGATCAAGATCAATCATTTCCTCGCCGTCGGCACTACCGTCATCATCATCATCATCATCTCTCACACACACAGAGGGAGAGGGAGGGAGAGAGAGAGAGAGAGAGAGAGAGAGAGAGAGAGAGAGAGAGAGAGAGACAGAGAGGGACAGTGGGAGAGAATATGAATAACTTGCAGTTGCTTCAGTTATGTCACCTTACATCTTTTCTGAATTCGAACTCACCTGGGATGTATTTTACTTTATGTCCAACCAGACCGCATTGAGATCGATGGAATAACTGGTTCCAAATTTTGACTTGAAGCCAGTAATTTTTAGATGGAATTCTGTCGACTCCAGTACTTGACTGGTCCATATTTTATCGATATCAAAAGGTTGAAGTGCAAATTTGGCCTCGACGGGATTTGAACTCTGAACGTACGCAAAGAGCCAGAACAAATACCAGTAGGCATGTTCTCCAAAGCTCCCATGATTCAGCCAGTTCACCGCTTAAGAGATGGAATGCGTACCAGATAAGTATAAAAGTAGATTAAACGGAATACAACACCTGTCTTTACTATGAATTTACAGCCGTGTATCAAAGTTAGAAATCAACGTCATTGTTTGGATTACACACACACACACACACACACACACACACACACACACACACACACACACACACACACACACTCCCCCACACAGAGTCTAATACTATTCTCTCTATACACCCTTCTCTGTGTTTTGTTTATTACCACTTCTTTCGAAGTTTTCAAATTATTTCAAATTATTATTCTGTATCTCAGAAGAGCCTTTATGCCGTTGATAATAAACACATGCACTGGTTATATTTCACTTCTTTATTTTTATGCCTCCTGCAGCAAACTTGGAGTGAAGCAGGCATTTCATTGATAAGGTCACGAATGGTACCGAGACGACTTTAACAAACCTAGCTGTTTAATTGATCAAACAACTGAGTAATTAATTGGCTAAATGGTTAACCAATAGATTAAGAAAAATAAGTAAGCGAAACAGAACCAGAGCGTGTGTTTATTATTGACCGTCCCGAGAAACAACAAAATTAGTACATGAGTTCACATCATGTGTTTCAACACTTGGGTTTACATAAAAAATCTTGTAAACTAAATATAAGAATGAACTAAAATGATACGTAAACGTATATAGAATATGTTTGGCTCGAATCCATTTGGTTTAACAAAACAGATGTGGTACTAACTTTCGTGAGTAAAAAACTTCTCTGTTGCTTTAATTGCTGCCCATGCTGCAGCGCGATGAAGATAGTGATGTGGTGACAATAAGGGATTGCTGGAATCTTTGTTTATTCCACCAGATGGCGTTTCTTTCCGGCTTTCATCGAATTTTCCACCATGACTGCATTTACCTTCATTTGGATTTTTTTGCACTGTGGAAACAAAAGGAAAAAAATTATACAATATATATGTATGTATGTATGTATGTATTTATGTATGTATGTATGTATGCATGCATGTATGTATGTATGTATGTATGTATGTATGCATGTATATGTGTATGTATGCATATATGTGTGGAGGCGCAATGGCCTAGTGGTTAGGGCAGTGGACTCGCGGTCATAGGATCGCGGTTTCGATTCCCAGACCGGGCGTTGTGAGTGTTTATTGAGTGAAAACACCTAAAGCTCCACGAGGCTCCGGCAGGGGATGGTGGCTAACCCTGCTGTACTCTTCCACCACAACTTTCTCTCACTCTTACTTCCTGTTTCTGTTGTGCCTGTAATTCAAAGGGTCAGCCTTGTCACACTGTGTCACGCTGAATATCCCCGAGAACTACGTTAAGGGTACACGTGTCTGTGGAGTGCTCAGCCACTTGCACGTTAATTTCACGAGCAGGCTGTTCCCGTTGATTGGATCAACTGCAACCCTCGTCGTCGTAAGCGACGGAGTGCCAACAACAACAACAGATGATATCCAGCCTGCACATCTTTAACCCGGTTTTATAGTACAAAAAAAAAAAAAAAAAAGATTGAAAATAAAAATAAAAGCGGGAAGAGGTTTCCAGACGGCTGCAATTTTGTGGGGAGAAGAATCATGTAATAAACAAATGAATAAATAAATAAATAAATAAATAAATAAATAAAATCAAGGTCTTCATCGTGAGATATGGAAGGAGGATGGTGAAAGGAAGAGAGCGTGATAAAACTCGTGAGACTGAACGGGAAAGGTATGCAGTTAATTTGTCCAGACGAGCAGAAGCTGTTGTAGTAGTGGTGCAGTAGAGGAGGTAGAGGAACAGAACAACATATTCCTGAACGAAAAACTGAAGTGTGTTATGGAATGAAACAATTTAGTCTTTTAGAAAAGTAAAAAAAAACAAACAAAAAAGAAAAAATTACCATTAACTTTTTTGCCATTCCAGTAAACAGGACGGTTCCACCGTGGTTTCTTAGTGTCTTGGCCACTTCGATAACCACTTGTGAGGATGTTTCTTACGATGATGTTATTTCGGCATGTTCCAGTAATTCTGTGTTGGTAAATAGAAATTAAACACGTCTAAGAGAGTACGTAACGCTGATCATTATATATTATTTTTCTATTTTCTATGTATCTTTTACTTGTTTTAGTTATTAGATTGCGACTATGCTGGGGCGCTGTCTTGAAGAATTTTTAGTCGAATGACACAGACACATACTACTCTTTCCTCCCACACACTCAACTCTCACTCATAAGTAAACTACGGAAGTTTAATTCCTTTGGTTACAGGAAATAATGTCGTGCTGATAACGGCTAATGAGACAGAAATACATGTCCTTGACTATTTTCTTATCTCCATACTTCCTTTTCCCAAAAAGCATGCTTGATATTTTTCGAACTTACAGAAGATTATATCCCCTTCTCAAATGGAGGTGATCTTAATTGTCATTTGGTAATTACACAATCCTGTGGAGGCGGAGATAATTTTGATAAATCAAGAACTTATGCAGTACGGCAATATTTTATAAAAAAGCACGTTTATAATCTGTCCCCATTTATCTCGTGCTCTCAATTTCTCTCTCTTTCTCGAAGAAAACACACATGCACATACATACTTACGAGCAGTTTTTACATGTATCCTGAAATGTGTCTGCGACATAAAACTCTCGTTCTTCCATGCCTTTGA
Source organism: Octopus bimaculoides (assembly GCF_001194135.2). Taxonomy (NCBI): domain Eukaryota; kingdom Metazoa; phylum Mollusca; class Cephalopoda; order Octopoda; family Octopodidae; genus Octopus; species Octopus bimaculoides. The sequence goes on from NC_068991.1 coordinate 63,505,482, forward strand.
AAATAAGAAAAAAGAAAAAGAAAGAAAATCAATTGAGTTACTTTTATGCGAATAATGATGTATTAGAATAATACTTGATAAATGGAATCAACGCAGAAATACATATAAAGAAAGAAAACTGCTTTTCTAGAATGTCCTATATATATATATATATATGATTATATATAAAGGGCATTAAATATATCCATGAAGAAACGATGAATTTTTTCATTACGAAATTTTTCGTTATTTTTTCATTAAGAGGTTTTTTTCACGCTGACTACTTGATAAATTCTTATAAAGAATTTATCCTATATTATATTATATATTATATAATA
>NC_068991.1:63506000-63506709 GCF_001194135.2 Octopus bimaculoides
TATATTCACCTTTTCGCGAAGATTTACACTTTCATTCTTTAATATTTAAAAAAATCCTTTTAACATCACTCTTAATCTGTAAGTAGGACGATGTCTTCACTATATATCTTTTAAGATGCTAATATATTTTTATACTCCAATACAGTTTTTCTAACCATATACGTCTGTTATACTTTTATATATTTATGTATCTGTAAATTTTTAATATTTTTCAATATTTTAATGAGTGATACATTAAATATATTTTAATAATTTGTATACACCGGTTTTACAGCTGAGTATATGTTGCATTATTATTCTAAATTGCTGAACCTACCCGAATTCTCCTTTTAAATATATATATATATATAAGAAATTGTCCCATCTTCAGTCACTAGATGTCTTTTTTAATTACTGATATGACATAATATGTCACATGTGTTTGTATATTGTTTTTATTGTCCTATTAGTTGAAAAATAAACAGGTAAATTGACATAATACAATGTCTGCAAGTTGCTGAATACCACATATTCCCCTCCATTTTCTTATTGCTATATAAATTAAGGGTAAACTTTCCTTTTAATCGCACCCGTTTATTACACTTGGCAAAAACACTAGTGTAATAATAATTGGGTATCCTTCCGGCAGTATATTGGATAGATATTATCCCTTAGTGGGTTGGATTCACAACCCCTACCTTAGATTATATATATATATATATATATATAT
>NC_068991.1:63506719-63509754 GCF_001194135.2 Octopus bimaculoides
TTGTCCCCCCAACATCGCTTGACAACCGGTGCTGGTGTGTTTATGTCCCCGTCACTTAGCGGTTCGGCAAAAGAGTACCGATAGAATAAGTACTAGGCTTACAAAGAATAAGTCCTGGGGGTCGATTTGCTCGACTAAAGGCGGTGCTCCAGCATGGCCGCAGTCAAATGACTGAAACAAATAAAAGAATAAAAGAGTAAACACGCACGCATAGACAGAGCGTAATATCTCTTAGGCAGTACTTGTAAGTCATTATGTATGTGTGTATGTATGTATGTATGTCGGTGTATAATACTGTGTATGTAAAAGTGAAGAATATCTTTTCTCGTACTGAGATATTCTGACCATCTCAGTTGCACATAAATTATCGTCATGCTTGTTTAGTTTCCTCTTTGTAACTATGCTCCGTTACAATGTGGGGAAGATTGTCTCTACTCTTTTAACGTGGCATATAATTAACGAAGTAGAATTTTTTGCTCTTATAACTAAATGAATGGAAATGATATGCTCAGCAGATTTTAAAGGAATTTTTAGTAAGCCTTTTCCATATTATCTACTCATTTTACTAACCCTCTTATCAGGAGATTTCTGTTGAGGGACAATTACATTTCCATAGAGGCAGTCAGATTGAGTTGGTTGTGCAGTGCTTCTGGATACTTTAAAAATGATTGTAGGAGACTTGTGATTCTGTATTGCTCAAATAACTGTAACTAATTTTAACAGAATTTCTATTGAAAGGTTTAATGGTATCTATATGGAGAAGTGCATGCAAAGTAACGTTAGAAAGTCCCTTGCATTGTTACTAGTTTAATTTATACTGTTTAAACTGACCTTCTAGATTGAGATTGCGAAACAGTGCACTTAAAATCTGAGCCAGTAGTATGACGTGAAAAAATGTAGTTCAATTACAAGGAAGCTGGACGCGTCTTCCTCTTAAAGCGACACTATTCCTAAAGCCAATTAATTATCGTCATTAACCGATAACTCCCCCGCTTAGATTATGTGTGAAATATACATGATCAAGAGCAGCTAACAGCATGGATAGACCCTTGTGCCAGCTTACTTTCGTTTTTAATGTCTTCAGCATATATTATACCCCTGAGAAAATGAATGCTTGTGGAAACTCTGAGTAGTCGCGCAAACGGCATGAGTACATTAGTGATCATACTCAATAATACATTAAGTATTTACACTCCCACTTGTTATGATATCATAATATGCGCATATATATATATATATATAATATGCGGATATATATATACACACGTATGTGTGTGTGTGTGTGTGTGTGTGTGTGTGTGTGTGTGTGCGTGTGGAGGGTATATAGGTGTGGATAAATTGATAAATTTCTACCAGGAATCAAACGGTAGCTGAAAGTGCAAAATATGTTAACTGTTTACGAGTGTCCGACAACAAATTCTTGTCCTTAATTTTCCGTATCAGATTATGGTTAAGTGTTAAACTATTATGAATAGGAAACGTCTAGAATAAGCTGTGAAATTTGCAGCAACCTTTCATATGACGCCAGCTATGAGAGAACTAAATACTTATTGTTACCAATCCTTCTTAGTAGTAAAAACTATTAACAAGAGTAGGTTGGCACCAACTAAATGGCTCGTAATAATGAAATCAAAACGCCTCATTGATAAAGAAAAGAAATAAAACGCGGTCAAGGTTGTAAAACAAAGAGGAAAAAAACGGGAAAGGGCACTTAATTGTTTAAAATCTTAACTTAGTGTTTCTCATAGCAAAGAGGCTGGTTCTAACCATGAGTGAAGGCCTGAGAAGATCGAAAAGGTGGGGGCTGGTGGTTGAGAAGAACTGACATGTTTAATATAATCAGGATGGTTTCAAGCTTTTAAAACTCGTCCAACACATTGGCGAAGAGGAAAAAGGAATGTATATAGGGGTAAAATCTTTTGTAAGGTGTGGGGAGATTTCATTAACATTTTTGAGGAGCAGACAGGTGTTTGTCAGTTTGAGAACTTTTGCTCTAACTGGCAGGTGAGATCAATGGGATAAAAGGTTCACTTTAGATACCTGTAGGTTGACTTCTAGAAAGATAGATATTAAATGGAAGTTATTGATCTGATGCAGGTTTAAGAATAACAACGAAATATTTACTGACGGAACTGGGAAGACAATTCTGAGAGCAGAGTCATATATATACGTATTAAAAAATTCATGTTTATTGGGATTTTAAGTTCATTTAACGGCCTGTTCAACCAGTCTGGCTGAATAAGCCGTCAAACGAAACTGATTGTCCCACAAAACACCAACACACACACATAAAAGAGTAAAAGCAGAAAATCACACAGAAAATCACACTGATATTTCAAACTTTCATCCTTAACTGCTACAGCCTACATCATATATAGCAAAATTTCATTCTTCAGTTCTTCAGCTGCTTCCTCAGACAAAATGCAAACGCCATTATCTATACGATGATGTTTATATATTAACTGTAGAAACAGCTGTAGAAATTAAGAAACTTTAAAATGTCAGTGACATTTTTGTTATTTCTTATTGTAAATATTTTACATTAAACATTCGTTTTAACCAAGTTATCTCTATGCAAATTACTTCTTATAATTGCCATTGCGAGCAAAATGGTTACCGACATTTCGTCTGTCTTTAGGTTCGCAGGTCAACTTTGCCTTTCATCCTTTCGGAGTTCGATGAAAAATATATAGTTTGACGTTTCGAGCATAGCTCTTCGTCGGAAAGGAGAAAGGAGTGGTTAACCACTAATTCAATATGTTATGTAAGGAACATGCATGGTTGAGTGGTTAAGCAGCTCGCTTTGCATCCACGTGTGATTGCACGGAACCTTGGACAAATGTGTTCTACTATAGCCCTGGATACAACGATGTTTTGTGAGTGAATTTAATAGACAAGAAGAGATACGCACACACACAAACACTCATGCGAGTGTGTGTGTGTGTATGTGTGAAGAAGCAGAGAAGGGCAGAGAGAGAGAGGGGAGGGAGAGAGAGAGGGGAGGGAGAGAGAGAGGGGAGAGAGAGAGAGGAAGT
>NC_068991.1:63509922-63510730 GCF_001194135.2 Octopus bimaculoides
GAGAGAGGAGAGGGAGATAGAGAGGGGAGGGAGAGAGAGAGGGGAGGGAGAGAGAGAGGGGAGAGAGAGAGAGGAAGTGAGATTTGAAGAGAAATGATTGGATGCGTTCAAGTTTCACGAGACACCAACGAAGAGTCAGTAGGACACCTCTGTAAATCCACATAGCAAGCGCTGCTGTAGTAAGGTCGCTGTTCTTGAGTCTAAATAGAATAGGCCTATTATCAAAGGCAAGCCAACCATGACGCACACATTTTTTCTTTACTACACCTCGGGCTACATTATCCATTGTGTTTCTTTGTAAAGAATGGCAGGATGTGCTTTAAAGAAGATTTCACTGCTATTTCCACCAGTCCATGCGTCGATATAAATCGTCCCCACATTGGAGCTTAGTAATAGTGGCAGAAGAGAAAAATCTGGGAATCGACCAAATTGCCTTTTAGTTGAGGTAAAAAATATGTGTTTGTAGTATCAGCATCGTCCGTTAATAACATTTTAATATGGAGCTCATTTTGTGGACAATAGATTCGTCTGTTATAAGTTTACAATTGATTAATGACTGATTCACGTTGATGAAAGTGATAATGTGTTGTTTGCATAATGGCGACTGAACAAATATCGCAAGAAAGTTTTGTCCGCGAGGAAGGGTTTATTGAGTTTTCCCGATGTTTACATGTGTGTATGTGTGTGTGCGTGTGTGTATGTATGTGCGTGCATATAGATGAATGTGTCTATCTATCTATCTATCTATCTATCTATCTATCTATCTGCATATTTACGTGTGTGAGAATATATATATATATATATATAT
>NC_068991.1:63511828-63512606 GCF_001194135.2 Octopus bimaculoides
TGTATATATATACACACACACATTAAAAATAGTAGAAAGAAAGACATGATTAGGAAATAAACTTCTAAACCATATATTCTTTCTTCTCTAGGCACAAGGCCCGAAATTTTAGGGGAGGGGCCTAGTCGGTCAGATCGACCCCACCACGCAACTGGTACTTAATTTATCGACCACGAAAGGATAAAAAGCAAAGTCGACCTCGGCAGAATTTGAACTCAGAACATAAGGAACAGACGAAATACTGCTAAACATTTCGCCCGGTATGCTAACGTTTCTGCCAGCTCGCCGCTTGAACTACTAAACCATATAGCCTTACCTCTGACCGTGTCTTACTTAAACTTCCAATCGGCTCAGCAATTGAAGAGGAGCGAGGTGTTTCCTGTCTGTAAACAGGAAGTTTGACGTTTGGGACACAAATTTGACAATGTTATTCTTACGAGAAATACAGATTTTGTTACAACGCAGACACCAACGACAGAGAAGACAGAAGTGTCAAGAACGACAAGAAGCGAATATTAGTAAATATGACTAGTTAATTGGGTTGCAGAAAGAGGTAGAATAAGGGTTGTGTGATTCTCGTAGGAGATGTAATCAGATGTGGGTTCAGGAAAAGTAAAAGTTTGGACGAGAGCGACGGCGATGACAACAAAAGGAATAACTTTAGGAATAGCTTTATTGGGAAAGGTCACTCGGTCAAAGAGATGTAAATTACGACTTCCGGTTTTAGAGTAATGAAAGCGATGTCGGATTAGTTGATATATATATATATATATATATA
>NC_068991.1:63512832-63515579 GCF_001194135.2 Octopus bimaculoides
CTCTCTCTCTCTCTCTATATATATATATATATATATATACATATATATACATAATGTTTTGATGAACGAAATGATAGAATGACATCAATGCATGACAATGAAGAGTGTTTGCAATCTGTAATGCAAAGAGAGGAGAGAAGGAAACTGTTGGCTAATATATGGAGAATTGTGAAAATATGTATGCCAAGTATCATCACCGTCATCATCATTACATTTTAGTCATCACCATCCTCCTTTCCTCCGTCCTTCTCTTACTCTTTGCTTTCCTCCTGCCCCTCCTCATCGTTAAATACTACGGAAATTGAGGGGGTCGGCGCCACCCTAGAAGATACGAAGTAGTAACAGGAGCACACATCAACCAAAGTAAGTGAGTGTGCTTGCAGCTCAGCATCAAGATCGGTTAGTACACGGCGGCCGTCGCTGAGGATCTAGTTTGGGCTAGCTCTCCAGCTGCATAGAAACTGGAACGAACCTGTGAACAATGTCGCCAGTCTCACCTAGAAATGAACTGAAGAGAAGATATTTCTAAAAACACAGACAAATATGGAAAAAGTAAAATTGTCTTCCTATTTTTAATACCTCACATTTGTACTGTGCTCTAAGTTATCACCTCACAAAATTGAAGCGTCTTCTTTTTCGCTTCTTGTGGAAGAGACGTATTTCGCTAGCCAGAAGGTTCTTTTGGTGTTAACATCCTTTGTATCAAACCTTCGGCGTTGATGATACGCAAGCATGCGCGGCGACTGCGGTGTCGGCAAAGGTTCCTGCCCGATAAGAAGTTGAGGTAGCTGTTTGTCAGGGATGTTCCTACAACTCGTCTCTTTAAGAGAAAATCAAGCGGAAACCAGGGCTGGATGCATTCCATCTGGGATATTGACAGGCACTATGCCCAACTTCAAGAAATGTCAGATTTGGCAGTGCTACCGAGGAGCATTATCGACTCAGGATGAAGTCAACAAGCACGGAATTGTCGTCCGCGACGTCTACAAAGTGACAAGACATTTCTACGCGTATTCGTAAAGTGTCCGAGCAATGCTGACTTAAGGATTTATGCCACGCAGTTGTTGTCATGTGTAGAACGGATTCGGCTGAAACCTTTCCATTGACTTCTTTTGGATCTGAAGAACAGGTTCCTGTCTTGTAGAAAGGTAAATGAGATTGTATGGCGATTCAAATGAGCGAGGACCTTCACCCAGCATCTCATCAAACTCCTCGCCCTAACCCCCTACCCAAGTACTACTTGCACAAAATGGTTAGGGTGGGGAAGGAAGTGCTGCCTCTCCACCATATTTACTGAAAGGTAGTTAAGAGTGGTCGGTATGAGTTGAATAAACGGATTTAATCGATCATTTGCTTCTTAAGTGGAGAATGTAGTCGAGAATTATCTCTTGCTCACAGATCCTGGATTATGTAGAAAGAGTTATCCGAGATTTGTGGGGTTCTCCGTTTGACCCCGGTTGTTGTTTTATATTTTGGGCATTTCATTTTTATACAGATGCATTTCATGCCTGAATTTTTCATAGTTGCTTCTATGTAAAAACTTCATCGTTTTAGTATTTATCTTTCTAATGACTCTCCCAAAATCATTCTTGTGGCAAATAAATAAATAAATAAATAGAATAAACAACAACAATAATAATAATAATAGAGGTAGTGGTAGTTCTAGTAGTTATTCGAATCTGTCGAAACTAGTTTATCTTACCAATAGAACACAGCACGCATCGAGGTCGAGATATTCAACCAAACTTATCTGAGGGGCATTTCCAAATTAAACTGATAAACAGCAACAACAACAACAGCAATAACGTTAAATATGAATACTTTACCAAGGTCTTCGCTTACGGCGTCTCCATGCATTTCGACCCAGTTAGTATTACTGTAGAATGATTGAAGCAGATGGAGTGCCTGGGCAACGTATACTCTCAAGGATGAATACACTGAAGAGTACTTCAAAGATGCAAGCAATGTATTCTTCAAAATCAAAAGTTCTAGGGAACCTGAAATTGTAAGAAATAAACATATTAATATATAATTAATGTAAAATACAGTTATTCATAGTTACACTTTGGTATAATTTTTTTCCCATAACAATTTCAATTTACATCGACCCAAGTGCGTAACTGGTACTTAATTTATCGACCCCGAAAGGATGAAAGGCAAAGTCGACCTCGGCGGAATTTGAACTCAGAACGTAATGGCAGACGAAATACCGCTAAGCATTTCGCCCGGCGTGCTAACGATTCTGCCAGCTCGCCGCCTTAACGCAGCGCAATTAAGCAACAATGGTGCGTTATATTGATATGTAGTGAAAAGGTGTAATGTTGTAGTGAAAAGGTGTAATGTGTAGGAGTGTTGTGAAGCACTATGGACAAGCTCAAAGCATTGCAATAAAATAATTTAGTGCTTGGAATGGTCCCAACATTTTCATGCTTCAAAAGTTTGATAGCTTTAAGCATTCACATAAAAGTATTCTAGTATTTCCATACCAGCTGTTCAGTTCATTTTGTTCATTGGAGTGTCTGACTTCCGTCTGACAACTGTTTGGAGAGATAGGAACATTGCCAAATTTTAGCGTCAAACAGCAAAATATACACGAATCTTTACGACCAAAGCGGAAAGCTTGCTTCAATTATTTTAAAAGGTCAAACGGCAACATGGGTCAGTTTTCAATTGGCAATACGCAATTCTGTTATCTTATCTACACCGGAAGTGATTACGAGAAGAACAGTTAGCTTTTTAACACACTA
>NC_068991.1:63516268-63517115 GCF_001194135.2 Octopus bimaculoides
GATGACATTTTCGGACAACTGCTTATGGTATGAGTGATATCTTAAGTGTGAACTCCACAAAGTCTCCATCGGTTGTCACATATGACTGCTTTTCCTGCATCTCTATCCCTTTTGTGTATCAGGTATTTGGTTGATATTTCTTGTTCCTGTATTGCAAACGCAAACCCTTCAAAGTGGGAGGTAGTAATACGGCTACCGGTGCATGATAAACTGCTTTGATGATGTATGTATGCATGTATGTATGTATGTATGTATGTATGTATGTATGTATGTATGTATGTATGAGGGTAATCCCAAAATTAAGGTTTCCAAAAATATTTAGAAATCACAGAAACGTTTATTGTCAATGATGTTTACATCATTTTAAAGTTTGAACATTTATCTATTTTTCTACATAATCGCCATTTCGGTCGATGCACTTTTGTAGGCGCTGGGGCAGTTTTTATATGCCCATGTCATACCAGCTCACCGCCATGTTGTTGAGGAAGCGTTGAACCTCATCTTTCACCTCGTCGTCGTTGTTGAAGCGCGTTCCGGCCAAATGTTCTTTCAACTTAGGGAACAGGTGGTACTCACTGGGTGCCAAGTCCGGACTATATGATGAGTTGCCGTTTATGGTCTTCTGTAAGCATTCGTGGGATCCATCTTGCGCACACCTTCCGATATTGCAACTTTTCACTCAAAACCCTATGAATGGGGCTTCGGGAAATCTCAGGAACCAAAATGCGGAGATCATCTAGAGTGATCCACCGATTTTCACGCAGGATTTGCTCAACCTTCGCAACTGTCTCGTCGAAAATTGATGGTTGCTCGCTTCTTTCTTCGTCATGAATTTCAGTACGACCAG
>NC_068991.1:63518026-63519326 GCF_001194135.2 Octopus bimaculoides
AGAGAGAGAGAGAGAGAGAGAGAGAGAGAGAGAGAGAGAGAGAGAGAGAGAGAAACTTTTCTTTTAGACTTCTATCAAAAATATAACACAGTTCCACTTTGATCATTTTCTGCCTATTTTTTGTTTGAGTTCTTATGTAGTTTGTTTGGGAAAGTAATTCTCCAAATTGTTTATTTTTCTTATTATTATCAGGAAATATCACAACACAGAGCTCTAGATTTCTTTTTAATCCCTTTATAGAAACAAAACAAAACAAAACCCTTAAAAACAAAAACAAAAACAACAACCTAAAGTAAAAAAGAAATCAAAAACTTCGTTTCAAACACTCTGCAAAAACTCGTACACACACATACATACACAGAAACACAGATGCACACTTACGAACACAGACACACACACACAACCTCACACACATATACAGCTAACATTACGAACGCAGCGGGGGTAATGAATGTGTATACGGAAATCATATATAGTTTGTTTAGTAAATATATATTCTGCTTTGCTGTGGAAATATAATCAGCGAATAAACCACCTGAGCTTCGGTAGCTAGGAATGAGGATAGTCTACCTAGTTCTGTCTTTCTTAAGACTCATCAGGTATCGCTTACCTCACTTTATTGCTCTGAACATAAATGGTTGTCGGTAAACGTTGTAAAACTGTTCGTTCGTAAGGCTTATTGTTTTTGTAGTAATTAATTAATTAATTAATATCATTATTTTATCTTAACTTTTATTTTTCACTTGCTTCAGTCATTTGACTGCGGCCATGCTAGGGCATTGCCTCGAAGGGTTTTAATCAAAGAAATCGACCCTACGACTTATTTTTCTTGAAGCCTAGTACTTATTCTATCGATCTCTTTTGCCAAACCGATAATTTACGGGTACGTAAACGCAGACACCCCCACCCCATACATATACGATGGGCTTCTTTCTGTTTCCGTCTACCAAATCCACTCACAAGTTTTTGGTCGGCCCGCAGCTATAGTAGAAAACACCTGCTCATGTGGGATTGAACCCAGGACCATGTGGTTGTGAAACAAGCTTCTTACCACACAGTTACGCCTTAACAAAGATTTGTTTCCTGTGGACTCGAAACAACCTTTTGTAAGCGGTGTGAGATACTCAAAAGTACTATCGTTCATAGTATAGGGACAAATAATGTTTACTAATTTGTTTAAATCTTTCGTATTATTGTCCAAAATAATGTTTCTAAACTAGTTTAAGTATAAAAATACAAATAAAAAGCTAAAGAAAAAACAAAACGAAAACAATATATTTTGGCCATAAATGTCATCGAG
>NC_068991.1:63519489-63523391 GCF_001194135.2 Octopus bimaculoides
TAAATATACTGTTGCTGGTATGTAATGATGTGTATACTGTTCATCTCTTATAAACATCTGTTTGTTTGTACTGCAAAGGATAGACGCACACGCACAGAGATGCAAAATAAACGTAAAAAGTAAGCAAAAGAGAAAAAAAATTAAGTAATAACAAAAACAAAAGAAAACAAGTGTCCCTGTTGTTTCTTAGCAACAGAGTTCTGTGTGGTCGGAGAAACACCCTTATTAACAGCCTCAAATTTAATTATTATTGGAACGAGGCGATGAGATAACTGGCATAAAAACACTGTACCTCCTTTTCCCCCCCTCTCTCTCTCCCTCCCTTGCCCGTTCTCTGTTCCTCTGTGTTTTCTTCTTGTTCTTCATGGCGACTCTATCTTTTAAATTAGTAGTGCTTTGATAGCAATGACTATTAACGCGTAAGCGTGATTTTAAGGTCATGAATTTAGGGAAGACATTGCATTTTGGAAAGTTTTCTTGTTATTAAATTTAAAAAAGATGTACTTAAACCGATAATTGAAAGACAGAAAAGAACTTGTCTCCGTAAGCAATGATACGATATAAGAAAACCAGACTTTTCCTTCCAGAAGGTTTTGGTAGCAGATTCCACATAAGGTTCTGCTATCTGAACCTAACTGACCTTTATCGACTTACTAAGTAATAATTAAATTCGTGTAATCAAAATAATTGAAACAAGAGCGAGCATAAAAGGAATAAAAAACCAAGTGGAAACTCAAGTATGTTTAGCACTTTTATCTAAGAGTATGGCGGAAGCTGTAACACGTTGCTCTAAATAACTGCGAGCTAATGAGAAAGCTTCTACGTCGTCGCTTGACCAGATAGAAATCTTACTAGAAATTCACCTAAGTCAAGAATTACTGCCTTAAAAATACAGAAGAAAAAAAAATGATGGTATCTGTGTGGTTAAGACGCTCGCTTTTCAACCACATGGTATCGGGTTCAACCTACTGCGCGGCATATTGGCCAAGTATCTTCTACTATATCGCGAACCGACCAATGCCTGGTAAGTGAATTTGGCAGATGTGTGTGCGTGTGCGTGTGTGTGTGTGTGTGTGTGTGTGTGTGAATTTGGTAGACGTGCATATATATGTATGTATATGTGTTTGTGTGTGGGTATATTTTTGTGTTTGTCTCCCCTTAGCTTGACTGCCTCATTTTCTTTTCCTAACACAACTGGTCTAATTTTTTTAAATCTCCTATTAATGTTCCTGTTGTTGTTTAACCCGAGTCATTTCTCAATGAGCAGATCGATGAAGATGAAAAGTGGTTTTCTAACCCATTTCTAAGTCATCCTTCTCATCAGTATTACATATCTAGAATCACAGATTCCCCCTCTTCTGTTAAGATTTGTTGGCACTCCAACGCTTACGACGTCGAGGGTTCCAGTTGATCCGATCAACGGAACAGCCTGCTCGTGAAATTAACGTGCAAGTGGCTGAGCACTCCACAGACACGTGTACCTTTAACGTAGTTCTCGGGGATATTCAGCGTGACACAGTGTGACAAGGCTGACCCTTTGAATTACAGGCACAACAGAAACAGGAAGTAAAAGTGAGAGAAAGTTGTGGTGAAAGAGTACAGCAGGGTTCGCCACCATCCCCTGCCGGAGCCTCGTGGAGCTTTAGGTGTTTTCACTCAATAAACACTCACAACGACCGGTCTGGGAATCGAAACCGCGATCCTATGACCGCGAGTCCGCTGCCCTAACCACTGGTCCATTGTGCCTCCACTTCTGTTAAGATAACAGGGTGTAATTTCAGTCAATTTGGCTATTTTCCGTAGACCCAGAACTACATTTTACACTACCATCTGCCCCTTAGGTATCTTTAGCAGAGTTCACTTTGTTGCAAGTATTCAGGCCATGTATCCTGTCTGAAGCAAACCAGTCCTATCAGTCATGGTTGTCATAATCACTTTCTTTCACTCTCTGATCACTAGTTTCTGGTCTTTTTAGATCTTCTCTCTCTTTTCACTTAAAGAGAAGTGACAGAAAGAGTAAACGAAAGAAAAAAGTGAGAGAGATCTACATCTGTGACGGTACAGTGCGCAAGTGATTCAGTTTGTTAGTTACTAACTATTATCAGAGAGTCGGACGGTTTCTTTAGCTGTGATCTTTACTTTCTTATTGTGGTCAAAGAATGATATTGAAAGGAAAGGTGGGGTTGTTATGAGAACACTCCTTTTTTTGCCTATTAACGCAAAGTTAATGCTCGCAAGACTCTACCGGTTCGCCACTTTCAAATGTGATGTAAGATATGTATTATGACGTCACGTCACCATTGTGTGTCAAGTTTGAATAAATAAATAAATAAATAAAATAAAATATATAAATAAAAACAATTTCAGGAAGAAGAATGATAACATTGAGTTGAGGAAAGGTAAGCTCACAGAAAGCTGTTTTCTTTCTAACCGGTTTCGATACTATTTTGTAACTATTTGCGCTACTTTCTAATTGTTATTAGGGAAAGAATGCACTTCATACACCCGCATTCCCGCTCTCTTACAATACCACCCACGTCCCTGTTCTGCAGTAAAAAAATATATGTTAGTATAACGTCATAAAAAGAGCATATTAAAAAAGGTGGAACAACAGAAATAGAGAAACAAATATAAATAGACATGTTAATAAACCACATATGTTAGTTGAGACTGTTGTTCATGGTACTGACTGGTAGTAAAGCAATAATTAAGCGTTCTAATTTGTATCACCACATGTCCTTCTTGCAGTCATGTTGTCATTGCACTGTACCAGATCAAATGTTAAGGTGAGCATCTGGTAAGCATCTGTTCTGAAGATCTAGATATATATCTCTCTTTTTAATTCGGGTGGCATGGCAAGTAGGTTATAGCAATAGAATTTGAAATGACGAAACAGTTAGGTTGCAGCAGTGGACCCACAATAAACGCTACTTGTTGGTTAATTTGACACTTGATCTGGACGTTAACAGTTCTGAAGTACATCGACTCAGTTATCAGAATTAAACTAGAAATGCTAATAATATGCATGGTTTTCGTCTAGGTCAGCAATTCAAGTTACCAATGAATAGAAAGTATCGTAATACTTTCGCTCGCCAGTGTTACCAGCGTTGGTTAGCATGTATTTGGAGTACTTCGAGAACAAATCTAGAAAGTATAACTTTGAATCCTTCAATTATATTAAGCTATCTGGATTAAACCTTTATATTCAGCGGCAAGAGGACCTCCAAGTCCTCTTGCTGTTGAGATCATATTAAATCACTTCTAACCTCAGTCTAGTTTATACTGGAGAGGAAACTAACAACCAACTGTTATTCCTTAATGTAACGGGTTCAAATAACAGGTGTCCGAATATCATTTTTTAAAAAACCAATAGTTATTAGGCTCTATTTAAAACAACCATACAAAATTAAGAACGCTCTTGTTAAGCATCTTCAACATTGAGCAAAAACGACCTACACCAATGTATCAATTTATACAAAAGAAATGAGTCAATTGAAAATTTTTTTCCTGAATAACGAATATCCAGCCCCTCATATAAGACGTTTAAACAATCTCAGGCACAAAATAGTAGTTAAGCCAATCTTCTCTGTATATTTATTTACAGCATGTGTTTATCTTTAAAATATCAGAGAACATTCAGCACATGTAGTTTCAGAATTGTGTTTAAAAGTAGCACCACACTCCACAAGGATTTAACCGATGTCAAACCAACTCAAGAATTGTTAGACCATAAAAAAGAAAAGAACTGCATCTAATAACATCCATTGCGTCTGCGAAAAATCATATATAGGAGAAACTAGGTGATCCCTAAATATCAGAAGATAGTGCTAACACACGAAACTCTCGACCTCTGAGTCATTCTGTAACTTCTGCTGATTATATATATATATATATATATATAT
>NC_068991.1:63524215-63528637 GCF_001194135.2 Octopus bimaculoides
TATATATATATATATATATATATATATATATATATATATATATGGGTCAAGACAATTTGATTCAAATTCCTTGGTACTTTAAGTTTCACAGCGTGATGCTAATCCTTAGCCATTGGAAATTTCGTTTGTCCTCTCACTCACTTCCATTTTTCTGTTTGTATCACTCAACCTAAATATAAGAAGAGAGATACATTGATGTACCTGAACGAAATGGAAAACATGTAGGCGGTGATAGACTGAACATACATGCGAGAAAGAAAATTATGGCGCAATGGAAAGAAATTTGGTGGAAACTTAGAACTATCGATAAAATAGTACGTAGAACGCTTGCTAATAAATCCAACTCTAATATTAGTTTCAAAGTTTGGCACAAGGCCAGCAATTTCAGTGGGGGAAGAATCGAATTCACCGACCCCAGTGCTCAGCTGGTACTTATTTTATCAACCCCGAAAGGATGAAAGGCAAAATCGACCTTAGCGTGTTACCTGAATAAAAGATACATTAAAATAATATCTTGACCTTGTGGATAAGGGCATTGCAACCCTTAGTTTAGGAACAAAGGATTCTTTGTTGAAATCCGAGTATTTAGAAGAAACGATACGTTATCTACATTATTTACATTTGACGGATATTTATCCTCATCTTGTTTGCTATCAACACAACGTTTCAGCTGATATACTCTCCGGCCTTCATCAGGTGTACTGGGGGAATTCGAACCTGGATTCTCATTCTTAAGGTATTTTTCCAATGTTATTATTATCATTATTATTATTATTATCATTATTCAAGTCATTACCTGGAATCGAACTCGGAATCTTGGAGTTAGTAGCCCGCGCTCTTAACCACTACGCCATATGCCCGAGTGCATTTTTGGAGTTAATTTTAGGGCTTATAAATCTAATATTTTCCTATCCTTCCTTAATACTAGTTCCCATATCCTACTCATATCTGCACTAGGTTTTCTTAGGATGTTATCATGTCCTAGCATATGTGCTGCTTCTTTTAGTTTTCCAGTGGAGTTCTCTGTCTATCTCTGACATAATAACCTCCTAAGCAGACCTAGTATATCGCGTTAGTAGTCGGTACATTTACAGTCTTATTAATAACTGACCTTAGATATTTAAGGGAGTTTATAGTTGCAATTTTATACGACACAGGCGGCGAAATGCTTAGCGGTATTTCGTCTGTCTCTACGTTCTGAGTTCAAATTCCGCCGAGGTCGACTTTGCCTTTCATCCTTTCGGGGTCGATAAATTAAGTACCAGTTACGCACTGGGGTCGATGTAATCGACTTAATCCGTTCGTCTGTTCTTGTTTGTTCCCTCTATGTTTAGCCCCTTGTGGGCAATAACGAAATAGGTATTTCGTCTGTCTTTACTTTCTGAGTTCAAATTCCGCCGAGGTCGACGTTGCCTTTCATCCTTTCGGGGTCGATAAATTAAGTACCAGTTGCGTACTGGAGTCGATCTAATCGACTAGCCCCCTCCCCCAAAATTTCGGGCCTTGTGCCTAGAGTAGAAAAGAATATTTGAGATACGTAAGGCGGTGAGCTGGCAGAAACGTGAGCACGCCGGGCGAAATGCTGAGCGGTATTTCGTCTGTCTTTACTTTCTGAGTTCAAATTCCGCCGAGGTTGACGTTGCCTTTCATCCTTTCGGGGTCGATAAATTAAGTACCAGTTGCGTACTGGGATCCATCTAATCGACTGGCCCCTCCTCAAAAATTTCAGGCCTTGTGCCTAGAGTAAAAAAGAATTTTATAAGACACTATATCTGCTGTAGTTCAGTTTCGGATCAGCACCAGCTATCTCGGCTTTTCTTTCTTTGAGGTATAGTATTCATCATCATCATCATCATCATCAACAACAACAACAACCCGTGGACATTATTGTCTCGAGTCCTAGGAGTCATAGAGTCAGTTACTCGGTTTTCATACCAAATAAGTGATCATGTTCACAGCAACCCTTCCCCCACTGAACGGGATATTAATCCGTCGCAGGGTTACCCATTTGCAGATGAGTATAGTGGAGCAACGAGACATCAAGTGTTTTTATCAAGAACGCAACACAACACAACACACCGCCAGGTCTGGGAATCGAAAGTACGTTCTTACACGATCCTGAGTGCAATACTCGCATCACTAGGCCACGCACCCTCATTTATGGGATTATCAATTTATCAAATAACCACATTATCAAATATATATCCTTTCTACTTTAAAGTGATAAATATGATATGAAATAGATATGGCTGCTACTTTTAGCTGACCGAGTGGTTGCATAGATAATCCCTCGTTTGATCGGTGGTTGAACAGCTGAATATATAAATGGAGAAACATATAAGAAAACAGTTGTTGTTGTTGTCTAGCACGTACTAAATTATAAATGTAGGACTATGATACTGACCGCGAAGAAGGAAAACTATAATTTGCAAGTTCTGGCTTTTAGTTTCGATTTCATGTCATTAAGAGAGATACAATAAACCTCACTGCTTTGACAGCACGTCAGTCTTTCATAGATAACATTACTGAAAGGTTAGCAAATATTCTTGGCAATTAAGCGAAGCGGGACACAGAATTATGCATAGCGTCACAAAATGCTGCGATACACTTGCAGTGGATTTCAACTGGAGATCCACCCGCATTTTATCTAACGTGTTTAGGTCAAAGCCACTCGACTATTTCTTGTCTTCGTTGTAGTCATGGAGTATTACTTTAGCTGACCAGGCATCGTCCAATGCAATTTGTACGCTAAAAATGGAAGCTACAGTTGTAGATCTGCTATGCTAACAATATACTTACACTCATTAATAATCGAAATGTAAGACATAAATAAGTTGTATAAAATGTCAGAAATCAATTTTATAGCGTAATCTGTATATATACATATAACATTCTTGGCAGTAATGTTGAGGGCATCGGTCAGAATTCCATGAGGTATTAATTTTTGCGTTTTTAGTTCAAATCCCTCCGGGATCAATTTTCCTTATAGGGTAGACGAATAAAGTACCATCTAATACTGGAGTTGATCTTTCTTTCTTTATATCTATCTTTCTTTCTATCTATATGTCTTTCTATCTATCTTTCTATCTGTCAATCTATCTATCTATCTATCTATCTATCTATCTATCTATCTATCTATCTTTCTATCTGTCTTTCTATCTTTCTTGTGTTTTCTTTCTTTCTTCATCTCACTCTCGCTTCTCTCTTTCTTTCTCTTTCTTTCTCCCTCTCTCTTCTTTTCTTTGGAAGACATAGATTGTTTTCAAACATGGAGAGGATTGGACTCCAGGTTTGAAAAGGTTCAAGATACGCCGTATGTTACCAAGGCTCTCTTACGACACAACCAGGAGTCGAGGTTTCAAGGAAGGATTCATAACACTGTACGGTTGTCCAAAATATGAATAAGCAATCTGTAGTTGTACTGCTACTAGAATGGCTTCATGCAGCATAAAAGAGAAGAAAAGAAACAAACAGAATAAAAACAGATACACAGAAGAGTTCGCTACCTTCGTTGATTCGTTCCCCATTCATGTTCTTCAAAGCGTCTGATTTCCATCGCCGGTTGTACAGTTCCCTATGTTTAACTATGTCTTGGATAGCATTCCAGAAATTGTCCGGGTTGGCAACCCCTGTAAAGAGAAAAAAGAAATAAAAAAGACTGTTAACAAATGTACAAAACAGATAGTACACACATACAGCTATACCATCTTTTCCAAGCCATTACTACGTCAGTTATCATAAACATCACTCCCATCATTATCAACACCATTATCATAACCACCAACACCAATACAGCCACGGTCGCCATCCCCATCATCATCACCAGTTCTGACATGATACAAGATAGATCTAAAGGTGGCGGTCCTATCAAAACGAATTTCCGAAAATGGATATTTACAGCAAATACATTTGCTATTTATTCTAATAAACGTTAATTGTTACAGCAGCGTCTGTGAAATTTAAGTTACAGTTGTAACAGCATATTTTATAGTTACGTCTTTAGAGATGGGAGTCTCACAAGCCAACGAGGAAACCATTACGTGGTCCTTTGACCTCCTAGAAATAGCAGTCAAGTTTCTTTAAATCGCATCCTACCGCCTTAGGAAAGGTTAAATTGAATAATGTGGTCTTGGGTTCAATGAAGATAAAAATACGAGACGGTCAGGATTGGGTTGTCATTGACCATAGATATGCTCAATCAAGGCCAGCCTGGGGCTAACAACAACAACCTTACATTTTAGTGTAACACCTTGGGATTACATATTACTGGTACAACTACAAATATCCCCACCCACCCATATATATATATAATGTAATATAAAGCTGAAAAAAAAAAAAAAATTAACACCAAATATACAGTGCGTGTGTTTTTATTGGCTAAACTGGCAATATGACCATCCCCAAGTACAACAATATATATAT
>NC_068991.1:63528763-63530383 GCF_001194135.2 Octopus bimaculoides
TATATATATTTATGAAGTTATATCCCATATAACTTCACATGAGGGTTACAGCAAAAGTTATATTTAAGTGTTACGGCTTATAGTTACAGAAACAACTTTTCGCATAAATACTACCGATGGAACTGTACTTTAGTGTTACACTTACAGTTACAACCACACCTTTGTGTTACAAATACAACTACAGTTATAATTGTAGCCCAGTGTTACAGTTGAACCTAAGTGTTACAGATACAACTTGAAGACTAATGCTACATTTACAACTACAATTACACATCTGTGTTACAACTACAGCTCAGTGTTACGGCTATATTTCAGTGTTTGCTATAGATGCACTTAAACGTTACAGTTATAGTTACACATTTGTGTTACGGCTATAACTAGAGTTTAGTATTAGATCTATAGTTACAACTACAGTTTAGTTATAGTTGATGGTACAACAACAGTAGCACATTTTTGTTACAACTACAAACAGACCTCAGTGTTACAAATACAGTTACATATTTGTGTTACTGTTAGCTCTTAATGCTACAGTAGCAGTTACAACTAGCACCTTAGTATCACAACCACAGTTACAATTTAGTACTGAAGCTTCGGATACAAAAAACGATAGTGCAGGAAATTTCGAATTAGTGACCGGTGTGTTGTTAAGACCATTAGAAGCAAAATACTTTTAGCCTTTGCTAAAGCATTTTTATAAAAGAAAGCTCTACTGTGGTCATAGTTACACTGGAAATATAACTTGGCGAGCAGTCTGGCCTCAACAGTCTTGGAAGATAACCAGGTTAGGAGGAGCGTGAACCATCACTGTATCTTTGATTGAGTAGCAACGGAGAGGCGAAAGCTCACAGTCAACCGTAGCTGCAAATCGGGTCTGAAGAGAACTTAGGGCCTATCATCTCTATTTATTCCCGAAGAAAGCATGACGAATGGACCGAAGCATGTGACAAAATAATGGTGGTTGTGTCTGAGAGCTCTGTGAAGATGGGGATATTTGTTCATTACAGATTCGAAAAATGTAGAAAAGAGAAGAAAAAGAAAGAAAAAAATCTTGGATGCGAGGGAATTAGCGGCTGTTCGTGTTGGTAAAGAACCACCTCCCGCCAAAACCCCCCACGAAACTCCACAAAAAACCCCTTAATAATTATTAATAAGAGTTGTGAAATATGGGTGGAGGTAAGTTCTGTCCTTAAGGATCTGTGACCATCATCTTCTTCGTCATCACCACCACTGGCACCACATAATATAACACTAATGTCAGTATGACCGCCATAATATCGCCACTAATACCACAGACGCTACTACCATCATCACCACTACTGTTACCATAGCCATCATATCACCACCACTTCTGATGTCACTACGACCAGAACTACTGGTACCACCGTCACCTCCGCGACCACTTCCACCACCAACAACCACCACCAGCCACCGCTACCACCACCATCACAACTCTTATTCAACTACTACTACTACTACTACTACTACTACTACCGCACTTCCACTATTATCACCATCATCCACTACAACCACCACCACTATAATTTCCACCACACATATACACACACTTACGACGACGACGACGACGACGACCACCACCACCACCACCACCACCACCACCAC
>NC_068991.1:63531110-63531645 GCF_001194135.2 Octopus bimaculoides
CAATACTACTACTACTACTACTACTACTACTACTACTACTACCACCACTACTACTACTACTACTACTACTACTACTACTACTACTACTACAACCACTCACCCTCCCTGCCATCAGCAGTACCACTACCATCACCACCACAACCATCATCATCATCATCACTTATACCAGCAACACCACCAGCATCAACAGCATCAACAGCATCAACAGCATCAACAGCATCAACATCACCATCAGCGCCGCTGATAGCAAATCCACATCGCATCCACCAGTTGCTAGTCAACTAACTAAACGACGACCACCATCATTACTACCGCCGCTACTACTACTACTATCACCACAATAGGAACATCCAGAGGTGATAGTCATGACGACGGGGGCCACCCTGCATCGCCATCCCCCCGTTTCTTTTAACTACTACTACTACTACTACTACTACTACTACTACTACTACTACCACCACCACGACCACTAGGGCTGCTACTAATATTACTACTACTGCTACTACCGCCACCAACACACCACCATAGCGGTTAC
>NC_068991.1:63531655-63532404 GCF_001194135.2 Octopus bimaculoides
TACTACTACTACTACTACTACTACTACTACGACTACTACAACCACCACCACCACCACCACCACCATTACGGCTGCTATTAATATTACTACGACTGCTACTACCGTCACCACCACACCACCATGGCGGCTACTGCTGCTGCTGCTGCTACTACTACTACTACTACTGCTGCTACTACTACTACTACGACGACGACAACGACGACAACAACGACTGCTACTACTACTACCATCGTCAACTTACAAGAAAAATCAGAGCTGCTGATCCACTTATGCTACCAACGGGACCGCCACCACCACCACCACCACCACGAACGACAGCAACAACAGTGAACGTAGCATATGTTCAGAATCCCCCACCAAATCTCTTCTTCTCAGTACGCATTCTATTCATATTTCATATTACGCTTTTCATCCCAAAAAGACAAAACAAATCTATAAGATGGCTGCATCAGGACCTTAGCTTCGGGTAATCAACACGATTGCTTATCGTTTAAGACTAGACAGTGATTCACACCCCTGGATGAAGATTTGTCCTTTACCCAGCTTGGTTTCTATGTCGGTCAATTATCGATCAGCAACACCGCATGTATTCATTCGAAATAAATAAACAGAAAGCTAGAAGAATATCCATCGTATGATAATTGTCGTTGTCCTGTCTGTCTGTTGCAAATCTGTCTACCTATCTTTGTGTGTGTGTGTGTGTGTGTGTGTGTGTGTGTGTGTGTGTGTGTGTGTGTGTGTGTGTGTGT
>NC_068991.1:63541105-63544528 GCF_001194135.2 Octopus bimaculoides
GGTTGACTTTGCCTTTGCCTTTCATCCTTTCGGGGTCGATAAATTAAGTACCAGTTACGTACTAGGATCGATGTAATCGACTTTATCCCTTTGTTTGTCCCCTCTATGTTTAGCCCCTTGTGGGCAATAAAGAAATAATCCAGTTGTACCCCGGTTTACGAAAGCCTCTGATCACGAATAAATCGTGCTTTTATATATATATATATATATATATCAAGTGATAAGTAGGAGCTAACTAGTATTATAAGACTCGATGCAGGGAACAAGTAGGAGCAAAGGTAGAGTTGGACGACGATATAAGGTGTTTTTTTTTGTGCCCGTGGGCGTGGAAGTGCTTAGAGTAAAGATTAGGTTTTGTCTCTTTGAGTGTACAGGTGTGTGTTTAGCCGTGATGTAAGATAACTCCGCTTACGCACAGGTGATTAAATGAATGTTATCACAGTGATATTACTAAGTTACCATCAAGAAAGTTCTTATAATTATCGACATTACGGTTGAGAGAAAGTACCCTGGGGGAGCGTTCTGCAAATTAACTACGCATACGCTAAGGTTTCACATGTGTAATAGAGTGAATAGAAAAACTTCAGCTTATTCATTGCATAGTTATTCTTAGTTGATCGAAGCATTTTTCTAGTCACTATGTTACACGCACGAAACCCAAGCGTATGTCATAATTATTTTCTTTCGTAGTTGCCAGGTCTCTTATAAGACTGTGATATTTATGTCTTTAGAATTAGTATGATTCAGTGAAAATGTCATAAGATTTCAAAACCTGTTTATGGTGTCGTATGACGAAAAGTTTATCTCTATATAATTAATCGCAAGCGCCGCCGTGTCTTACCGACGGCTATACGAGATGAGAGATCCAGAGGAAGCTCTGTGCGGTTTCTCAAACTGTTAGAAATAACAACTGTATTTCCTCAAATTACATCTTAACGTCTTAAATGAGAACTGACACGTTGGAATATGAGCGACGAACCGCACTTTTGTCAATGTGATGAAGTAGAAAGCAGTGGGCGCCGTGAGCCTGGCGGCTTTCACCGGGACGACGGATAAAACACTAAAACATACACGGACAAAACAGTAAAACAGACACACACACACACACACACACACACACACACACACAAACACACACACACACATACACACATTCATGCATGCGTATGCCATCACACAGTCTGGTCGCCGATCCATCGGGGAGCTGCGGGAAGAGGAGAGCAACGTGTCAGCGGTGACAGGACGGCGAGCACCGATGAATGGACGGAAGGGTATCGACAAGCAGATGGAAGCGATGAAGTAAAACAAAAAAAAGAAAGAAAGTCACGACTGGAATATCTTTGACCAAAGATCTGTGTCGTCTTGACCTGACGCTAAACACTAATAATAACGATGGCAATTACGAGGAGGCTGCTACGTGGTCTTTTCTCTTCTAGAAATATCAGTCAAATCTCTCGAAAACAAATCGTGCTCATTTAAATAAAGAAGGATACATTGAACAATACAGTCTTTGATACACTTAAAAGAAAAAGACGGTGATCACGGTTGAAACGCCTTTGATCATAGATCAGCCCAGTAAGAGCTAAACTGATGATGATAATGCTGCTGCTGATGATGATGACCAGCAACCACACAGAACCACAGTGGTGGTTGTGGAAAAGGCAAAGAGTGGGTACAGAGAGAGCGAGCGTCTCTGATCCAGAAGCTGAAGTATGACGGCGAGTGACGTCACACTGCTCTATACGTTTTTAAATGGATGCTCGTTTGCTGTTATTGTTCTTGTTATTGATCGCAATCCTCATCCTCCCCCCCCCCCATTTCGGAGTTGACTGGGCTGATCTAGATTAGAAAGTCATTAATAAAATAGCTGTAGGGAAGATGTTAAAAGCTAGAATTGTAGAGAAAAACGATGGCGTTAAGGACTCGCTTTGCCGGGGTTCATACATTTTAATATATTTGCTAGAGAACGAAATAAGTGCCAGCTCCACCGAGGAACTGCATGCTCACACATATACCCTCGTCTCATCACTCATACTGTGTCCATTTCAGACTCCACAGTGACCACAACGTCCAGTTCTTACTTCCAACACCTACACCCTCTGGAATTCGCTCCATGAACATGCGACAACCTGAAATTATTTAAGAACACCAATCTCAGGGATTGCATGGATTTTGGAGAGCATGCGAAGCTAAGGGGCGTAAATTGTTTCTCTAGACCAAACCGATAATAAAACGAAAGAGTTGGCCATTGTTTTGCAGTATTCCTTTCAGTATTGCTATTTCTTTCAGTTGATGAATTGTAGCCATACATGGCACCACATTTGAAAATTTAGTCAATGAAATCGCTTTTAGTACTTACTTTAAAGTCTAGTGCTCATTCTATCGATCTTTTAACCGAACTATTATGCTAAAGGGATGGAAACAAACCAGCTCTAGTTTTCAAGGTGGGACTCAAAAACACAGACTTACGTGTACACACGTACACACGCATATATACACGTATGCATACATACATACATACATACATACATACATGGTTGGTCCGTCCTCTGGATCTTTTTAGAGTAAGTTACAAGTACAGGAAGTACCTGTGCATTTGAATAATTTTCAGTGGGTGTAGCTTGCACTGCACTACTACCACCTATTGGCTCTTGAGTGCTACTGGCAACATGTAATCCAGCACAACCTGTTGCTTGGTCTGGTCATCGGCGACTTAACTGGCAACCCCACTAGGCTTGCTTGGTGAGGAGGGTGTTTGTTGGACACCCTGCGGGATGAAAAATAAGACCCATCAAAGGGCGGAGGAACTCATGAGTAGTCAACGGCCATCCAACAAAATATCTGTAAATACGTACATACATACATACATATATGCATGCATGCATTCAGACAGACAAACACACAGATGATGGACTCTCCCGTCCAAGACGAGGTATGAACGTTCAGCTTTTGCCGACCGACCTGCACAAATGATTTGTTTATCAAATCAAATGCATGTACTGTACGCTAGCTTACTCTCTCCATCAAATCGACGTTGCCTGAATAGGTGCAGTGTGTGCCATGTGCCGGATGTCGAAGTGATTGCAGAGCAACGTGAGATGAAGTGTTTTACTCAAGAAAACAACGCACGACCTAGTCTAGGAACTGAAACCACGATCTCGTGATCGTAAGTGCAACACCCTAACCAACAGGCTATGGGTCCTCACACACAGGTATAAATATTATATAAACTATCTATCTATCTATCTATCTATCTATCTATCTATCTATCTATCTATCTATCTGTGTGTGTGTGTGTGTGTGTGTATGTGTGTGTGTGTGTATGTGTGTGTGTGTGTGTGTCTATACACATTTTCACCTTTAAATTATTTTGTGCGTACGCACAAAATAATTTAAAGGTGTTTGCATATATATATATATATA
>NC_068991.1:63544658-63547285 GCF_001194135.2 Octopus bimaculoides
TATACATATATATATATATCTGTGTGAGTGCATGTGTGCGTATGTGTGTATTTGTGTGTGTGTGTGTGTGTGTGTGCGAATATAACAATATAACTTCTTCAACGATTTTCATCTAAGAATGAGCTTATCTATTCATAACTTGTTACCGACAGGAATGTATTAAGCTGTATATAAAAGTTACACCCAAAGCATAACTATTTTGATTTTTGTGTACTTTTATACAACAGATAATATCTCCATACTGTCTGGCCTTTGTTTCACTTGAGTGACCGGCTCCCTTCTATAGGAGGATGATCCTTTCACGGGAAATTCTAAAGTGAATCTAAATGATCATTCAAGGATTAGACGTACTTACAAGGTAAGTAAATTGTAGTGCTCTCAGCGGTTTCTTATGGTAATTAAGATATTACTGATGAGGTTAAGTAATGCAAACCCAGGGTTGTCTCCCTTATTTGTACAGAAAATTAAAAACAAAAACACAAAGCAAGACATAATGTCCGTCCCTAACGCGACAGACATGCTACAATATCTGAGTGAAGTTTTGGTGGATTAAATCGCCCTTATTTCTTGATTTATACGTTCTTTATCGGCCCTAAAAGAATTAAAAGAAAAGCTGATCTTTGCGGAGTTTGAGCTCAGAACGTAAAGGGTCGTAATTAAATTCCGCTAGATATTTTGTCCAACGCTCTAATAATTCTATCAATAAAGTGAAAATAATTTTGGTTTCAAATGTTGGCACAAAGCCAGCAATTTCGGGGAAGGGACCAAGTCGATTATATTGACCCAAGTGTTCAACCGGTACTTATCAACCTCAAAAGAGATGAAAGGCAAAGACGACCCCGGTGGTATTCGAACTCAGAACGTAAAGACGACATAATGTAGCTAAGCGTTTTGTCCAGTGTGCTAACGATTCTACTAGCAAGGCACCTTAATGATGCTTAACGATATTAATTATTAACTAACATCGTTTTTACCCTCCTCACATTTCTAGTTTGCTTTTTAATTTTTTAGCATTAACTTATTTTAACCTTTACTTTTCTATCCATTTTGCTCTCGCTGCGTATTTTTTCCAGATAGTTTTTTAATGTATTAACATCATTTGCAAATTGTTGAAGGAGAACATCAATCACATTGATCTCACTAATGTAAGAATGAGATCTGTGAAAATCATGAGTACAGTCGCTTCCTCAGACCCCCCCCCCCGCCAATGTTAAACTAAAAAGAACCCACATCATATCAAAGTGTGCTCCTCATCCCGATGGAGGTATGATACATATCTCAACTGCTGAACCAGTTCTCACTCTTTCATAGGTTTAGTGGAGCAAGGTTAACTGAGAGGCAGGTGTTGTTACGCAATGCTGTTCTGCAACAAGTAATTCATGCCATGAAATTCTCAAAAGGAAGCGCCTAGCTGTTTATTTTTTATTATAGAAATGTTTAAATGACGATGTTAACGATAATCCACAAAACGTAATGAATACAGTACCAAAAAATGATATTTTGCTTCGCCAACCAAAAAAAGTTGTGTGAAAAGGAACACTGGTTCGGGATATGAAACATTGGTTAGAGATATAAAAACTTAGAAAATGATACTTGTTGGAAAGCCTATTTCCGAACAAGGTTAGAATAGAATGTTTAGCAGAACATAATTCTTTGAAGAAACTGAGACGTCTTAGAATTCTCTAGAAATTTCATCATATCTCACTCGGCATCAGGAATTCAGATGTCTAAAAGAAGATTGATGTATCGTTGTTTATAACTATAAGCAGAATCTTTGACAAAAATGTCGTTATCGAAGTAATAATATTTCTTGCATTGGCACAAGCCAACTGGTTTTCTTTTTTTACAGGAAGTGTATAGTCGAATAAATATATACTCTAGTAATTGGTTGATACTTATCTGACTCACCCTGTCAGGATTTGAACCAAGTATGTAAGTAGACAAAATACCTCAAAGAGAATACGGCCCGGAAAGCTACGATCTCTGTCTTCTACTACAATAATTTACAATCTTACGTCTGAATAATTTCTTACATACACAAAGGTCTTAAACTTAGGGTAATCGAACGCTTAACCCTTGTAATTGACTCGTTCTTTCATTGATCAACACTGGAACAAGGAAAGATAAATTTGGCTTAGATGGTATTTGAACTCAGAACTTGAAGTGCTGTAACAAAATACCGCAAAACATTTTTACACAGCGCTGTAACGGCTCTGTCAATCCACCGTCTTTTGATAATGATTTCCAGTTTAGGCACATGACCAACAAATTTTAAGGACAAGAGGTCATTCGATACTATCAACAATAGTCCTGGACTTATCGACCCCAGAGGGATGAAAGGCAAAATAATAATGTTTCTAATTTAATTACAAAGCCAACAGTTCTAGTGGGATAGGTCAGTCGATTACATCGAGACCAGAACTTGATTGGTGCTTTTGTTTTATTAACTTCAAAAGAATGACATGCAAAGTTCACTTCCATAGGATTGGAACAAAGAAAATAGAGAGAGTCAGAAGAAATGGTGCATGGATTTTTTTCACATTCGAAAGATTCTACCAATTCATCATTTTAAAAAATTTCTAATATAGGCACAAGACCATATATATATATATATATATATATATATA
>NC_068991.1:63547405-63549883 GCF_001194135.2 Octopus bimaculoides
GAAACACCTAGCATCATAATTTTGAAATATATATAAAACGTCAAAATCTTGTTTAGTTTTAAGTTTTTTGATTTATTATTAGTGTTGCATATGTTTTGCTAAAATTACTGTTTCTTTTCAGATATCATCAGAAAAAGGTAATTAAAATTCATTAAAATGACAGATCTATCAGGCTTTCAAAGAGGTCAAATTTTTGGTGTTCGTATGGCAGGCGCAAGCGTAACGAAAACAGCCGAAATGTTTGGTGTATCAAGAAGTACTGTATCGAAAGTAATGACAGTCTTTAAGAAAGAGGGAAAACCTCCTCGTCAAAAGATAACTCCAGAAGAAAACCAAAACTTTCAGATAGGGACCGTCAGACTCTCACGCGAATTGTTAGAAAGGACCACAAAAGTACAGCTCCCAAAATTACTGCAGAGCTTAATGACCACCTCGAGAAACTAGTTTCCACAAAACTCTTCTCTAGGAGCTGCACAAAGCCGGATTTCACAGGAGGGCTGCAATCAGAAAACCACTACTTTCAAAAACAAATGCTGCAAAGCGTTTAGAGTAGAGTAAAAACTAGTGGTGATCGGTATCAGCAAGGCTTGTATTATTTGGAAAAAGCGACAGAAAGAGTAGAGTGAAATTACTATGAGGTGTAGAATATCCAACGTTTCGGAAAAAGTCTTTCTTCATGGTAAAATTACAAGAGAGAAATAAGAGAAAGACGGCAAAGTTTTGCATTGTTTAGGTTTGATCTTCATATTATAGTTGACTCTATTCACTCAGTCAGCGAATGTTCTGTTGTTATGTCTTATGTCATAAACATGCCGTGTTAGTCCCTTAGCTTCAAAGATAAGATCGGATATGTGCCTTATCTCCAGAGAATAAGCCTGTCCTTTTCTTTAATGTCATGTCTGCTTTGGAGAATTCTTCAGTCTTGATATTAGCTCCTCTTCTCAAGTGGAGCTGATCTTAATTGCCATTAAGCTAATTAAGGCGGAGATACTTTCAATACAGCAATAATTTATATTGTATGATATTCGTTATATCAGTATTACTCTGTCTCCCTGTCTCTCTGTCTCTCTCTCTGTCTATCTATTTATCCTTTTAACTTGTATACAGCAAATGCCCCCTGTTGCTGGTCTTCGGTTATTATTCCCATCTTCCAGAGTAATCCTATGGAGTGGTTATGTATGCGGCAGTCTCTGTAGCGTTGGATAAGTATAGTAATAATGAAGTTTTCGTTACTATCTATCTATAAACGCGCACACACACACACACACAAACGCGCGCGCGCACACACACATACACACACACACTCCCACACACTTATGATTTTTGAGCAGATAAGGTTTTGAACATGCTGAATATACATTGTGAGCTCATTGAACAACAATTACTTTCCGTTGTGACGAAAGAAAAAAAATTAAGGAACTATGTTCTAAAAGAATCTATTTCCTGCAACTCACCACCCTCCTAACATACGTACATGGGAGAAACATTGTCGGCCGTGTTATTTTTAGAGTGTGTATTTTAAGCATCTCCAGGCCACAACCGATCTCATATCACACAATATCACTGACTGCCATGACATGCTGTATTCTGTATTTATGACTTTAGCTTGTTATCTTTTATATATTCAATGCTATCGTTTTAGTATTTCAAAACGTGGGCGTTTAAACTTCGCTTGAGAGGAAGGGTGGGGAATCCCACGGAATCCCTCGCCTGTTTCTATATTTGAAACTGTTCATAGATGAAATCTCTAAAAACCCATATGAGAGAAAAAAATGTAGCTTAAGTCTTACGATGAAAAGAGTAATTTAATATAAGTTACACATATTTGTAAAACGAAAGATTCGTTGTTTCTTTTTCTTTTCTCATTAAATATGCATTCCACGGGGTACTAAAAAGGTTCTTGACATGTAACTTAAAGAGAAGAGATAAACGTACAGAGGTAATTAGGAAATGTACTCTATAGTAACATCTTATATTATCGGCATTGGACTTCTGCAAAAACTTACGAGAATTGAAAGAGGTGTAGCAGTTACGGCGACGAGCTGGTGGAACCGTTAGCACACCGGACGAAATGCTTAGCGGCATTACGTCGGTCTTTAGGTCCCGAGTTGAAATCCCGCCGGGGTTGACTTTGCCTTTCATCTCTTCGAAGGTTGATATAGAAGTACCAGTTGTGTACTGGGTTCGATGTAATCGACTAGCACCCTGCCTCGAAATTTCAGGTCTTGTGCTTATAGTACAAAGTTTTATAAGAACAGTGGTTAATACACATAGTTTCCTAGACACAAAGACACAAATTCACTCATAGATTTATACACACAAACATACTCTACAATGATAATACAGTCCCCCACATCTCTCTCTGTCTCTCTATCTCTTTGTATATATATGTATAATATCATAACTACAGATTTATAAGTCCAGCTGCAAATACAATTACAGATATATTACAAATGCAAATATAGACAAAGCTGTACA
>NC_068991.1:63557626-63559245 GCF_001194135.2 Octopus bimaculoides
TATATATATATATATATATATATATATATATATATGTATGTGTGTGTATATGTTTGTGTGTCTGTTTGTCCCACCCAACATCGCTTGACAACCGATGCTGGTGCGTTTACGTCCCCGTAACTTAGCGGTTCGGCAAAAGAACCGATAGAATAAATACTAGGCTTCCAAAGAATAAGTCCTGGGGTCGACTTGCTCGACTAAAGGCGGTGCTCCAGCAAGGCCGCAGTCAAATGACTGAAACAAGTAAAAGAGTATTATATATACACCGTGGCACTGTAGACTTTTGTGTTTTTATAAAGGTGTATGAAAATGTTCTCATATACGCATATTGTTTTATTTGTGTACGTATAATGAGAATCGAAATTGCAGTGGTCCATTTGTTGATCATGTATCCTATTTTAAGCCTTTTTAAGCCTACTCACATACCAAAGATTTGATCACAGAAGCGCTCACTATATTTGCGCATATAATATTCACTATTTCACGAATTACGTATTATAAGTATATATAATTAACTGCGATCACTTAATGTCAGAGCAACTCCACCACGCTCTGCACATATCTGTAGCAGCAGTGCAACGAATGAAATCGTCATTAATTCGTCTGGGTGCTCAGCAGCAAAGTCCTATCTTTGTTGGCATTGACTCTCTTGTAATTTAATACGTTTCATTTTTCTTGCTTTCATGGAATATGAATGTCAAAATTGCAGAAATATACACGAGAGGAAGACATTTCAAATTTCTTAAATTCACACACACACACACACACACGCACGCACGCACACGCACGCACACACACACACACACACACACACACACACACACATGTATGCAATACAATTATGCATTAACTATGAAGTATTACTGTTAATTCCATGTGTAACAAGTACGAAACTGAGAAGATAGCTATCTCATAGGCAAACTTGGGTTATTTGCTCGCTTTGCATGTGAATTAGATACGCAAGAATAAAGAAACAGCAAGTTTAGAGATAGTATCGCATGTTGATAATGACGTTAAGGTCAACACAGGCGATGACAGAACGCCACCCCTTGAGGTGTTTCCTCTCAGCTATATTGTTGGTGACAAGACGAGGTCTAGGTCGTAATGCCCTGATTTTGAAACATAAAATGGCAGTTAAGGGGCTTCTGCTATAGAAAATGTACTACTACGGAGATTTTCGAAGCAATATTTAAACATTGGGATGTATCCAAGTGTTTACTTAACATAACATCATATCCGCATTAGTTTTATATTTCACGGTGCTGTGCTCAAAGACGTATTTGTCAATAATAATAATCATACAGTTAGGTTGAATAATACTCTTTAAAATATTGAACCAGACATAAAATAATTACCCTGACAGTTGTTGTTCAGGTTGGTGTTGTTTTTTTTTATCCCTAGGTAAGTTTTGGCAGTAAAAAACAAATCTATGATCAAAGGCCGTTTCAGCTAAGACTACACCAACTTTATTTCTGGAATAATGTACTTCGGACGTAACCAAATGTTTGCTTTTTATAAATGTGTAGTTCTATATGTTCTTCGAGAAGGAATCCTAACACGCGCATACACATACACACGTAAGTATGTAAGTATATATATATATATATATATATATATAT
>NC_068991.1:63559660-63560473 GCF_001194135.2 Octopus bimaculoides
AATATCTACTCATACCCATACGAACAACATATATCCGCACGATTATATACATGCATTTACATGTATACACTAGTTGAATCTAATTTATTCATCTCAACCACGTGCTTTTACGATCAAAATAATATCACAGTCAATGTAGTTTGATCAGGAGTAAAATTTCGAACCTGAGTTCTCATTCCTAAGGTACTTTTCGACGTTGTTGTTGTTGTTATTATTATTATTATTATTATTCAACTCACTGCTTGGATTCGAACTCGGAATCTTGGGGTTAGTAGCCCGCGCTCTTAACCACTACGCCATATGCTCGTGGGCATTATGTGTAACATTTTAGCTGTGAGCTCTTCTGCTTTTAGTTCTTCAGTTTTGATAACATTTACATTTATAGCGAGAACATTACAGGTTTTCATTCTTTTTATAGAAACAGAAGCAGTCTATGAACAAAGACGAAATGCTAGAGCATTCAGACGATGTTGTCAAAGCAGAACTAATCAAATAAAAACAAAACGAAACAAATAAACCCTGACAAAGCTGTCAAAACAGCAGTCACAAAACAAATGAAGAAAGCCTACGAGACAAACACAACTACATGAGTGTGACTTCAAAAACAGCAATAACCACAACCTTTTTAAGACAGGCGGTAAAATAGAGACACAGGACGGTAAAATACAGATAGAAAAACTCATGAAGTACTTCAATTTTACAAAGATGGTTCACATCAAATTCTTGCATAAGATATGTTAGGAATCTAAAACGGTCCTGTCCTTATAATCGGAATATTTATCCAGAAATAACAAAATAATTATTTGTATATAT
>NC_068991.1:63561225-63561960 GCF_001194135.2 Octopus bimaculoides
ATATATATATATATATATATATATATACATACATGTGTGTGTGTGTGTGTGTGTGTGCACGCGCGTGCGAGCTAACATACGTGAGAACATATGTGGAGAAAATGAAATGAAGTATCATTAGGTAATATAAAGGGTAGTAAATGTTTGAAATGTGACAAGAAAACATTCAAGAATGGTTAAAGAGTATTGAATGGAATGGACGAGATATCCTGTTAAAATATCTTCTCTTTTTATCTAACAAGGAATGTGAAATTACAGCGTCTCCATTCTAGGTGCTCTGACAGAGCGCCATGGTTATGTTTTTCTGCGTGCATATATGCATAAATACGAGCGTATGTGTGTCTGTGTGTGTGTGTATATATATATATATGCACATATACACGTGTGTGTGTGTGTGTGTTTCTGTGTATGCTTTTTGTCTTTTTAAGTGGAATGTAATACGTGATTAGAAGCTGTTGATGCTGAGGCAAGATAGATAGGTAGATAGATAGATAGATAGATGGATAGAAAGATAGATAGATAGATAGATAGACAGATAAATAGATAGTTAGCTAGATAGTGAGGCAAAAACTCCCACACAAATACTTATACACATGTACAAACATATAAACATACATATAAATATATATATAATTACATATGCCCAGACATGCACGCACACACACATACAGTTACATATGCACACACACACACACACACACACACACACACACACACACACACACACACACACAC
>NC_068991.1:63561985-63562781 GCF_001194135.2 Octopus bimaculoides
ATATATATATATATATATATATATATATATATATATATGTATGTATATATATATATACACACACATATATATATATATACATATACATACATATATACACATATACATATATATATAGATTGATAATACACATATTTATACCCACATATTATATATACATATGTACATACTCATATGTGTGCGTGTGTGCATATACAAACATGCATACTTATATATGTGCGTGTGTAGGTATATGTATATTAATTCATACGCTTACATACGTGTATACAATGAGAAAGAGAGAGGAAGTGGGTGAGAGAAAGGGAGGAAGAAAGAGTGCGAGAAAGACACAGATAGAGAGAAAGAGAGGTGGAGAGAGAGAGATAGAGAGAGGGAGAGTGAAAGAGACACACACACACCCGCGCACACACACATACACACATATACACACCGGTAGAGAGATGGATAGTCAGAGATGTTGTCTAGTGAATCGTGTGTTTGTAACGATTAACAAACTGAAATGCGATCTGTTGACAACTGCGGAAAACTACCTAAACCAGAAATACAAACCAGAATATAAATAAATATATAGAGACGCTGATGCATTGACACGATCACACATGATATAGATATACACATGCATGGTCGTATACACACACATATATGCATACACACGCACGCATACATGCTGATATGTATCTTCACGTACACGCATACACACATATAACCACATTCAACACAAGCACACCCTCACCCACACCCACACCCACATATATGTATGTATGTATATATGTATGTATGTATCTTAACCATTTCC
>NC_068991.1:63562899-63563194 GCF_001194135.2 Octopus bimaculoides
TATATATACATCCACATATATATATATATACATGTAACATGTATATAATATATAATACTATATATATGTATGTGGGGGGGGGGTATAAATATATACATTCGCATATCGATATACATGTATATATATTGTATTACATATCTGTATGTAATATATTATACTATATCTATCTATCTCTCTATCTATCTATCTGTCTGTCTGTCTGTCTGTCTGTCTGTCTGTCTGTCTGTCTGTCTGTCTGTCTATCTATCTATCTATCTATCTATCTATCTATCTCTCTCTCTCTCTCTCTCTCTCT
>NC_068991.1:63563217-63564291 GCF_001194135.2 Octopus bimaculoides
TCTATCTATCTATCTCTCTCTCTCTCTCTCTCTCTCTCTCTCTCTCTATATATATATATATATATATATATATATATATACACTATATATGCCTATACCCATCCACTCGCATTCATTCTTTCACACACCCACACACATTCACGCACACGCATCCGTATACATACTTACATACAAACATATGTTTGAGCCTATGTCCATGCTGAAGTGGGAGTGCTGCTAGTAAACGTAATGCAGTGAACGAAAAACATAAATATGTAGAAAAACCACAAGGATTACTATCCGTTTTGATATGGGCAAGGAAAACAAATCCGAATATCAAATTTATGAATAGTCTAATGATGTGGAGTGGCGTGTCGTAAAGTTGGGAGTGAGTCTTTTCTGTGATAAAACATCTCTGTGCATGGTTCTGTCTTGTTACATCTCTTCAGCGAAGTGTCATCGCAGTCATGCTTACGTGACCTTAGAATGTATTTTTTATATTTTTCTATCATTTAGCTGTTTAAGTAATAGGACTGCAACTTGAAGGGTTTTTGATCAAATACATCGACCGCAGAGCTTATTTTTTAAAGTCTGGTCTCTATTTGCCGAACCGCTAACTTACCAGGACTAAAATAAACCAATTTCGGTTGTCGAGCGGTTTTCAAGTGGTCGAGTCAGCTTCTTGAAGCTGTCTGAAGATCTGTGTTCATACAGGTGAATCATGAATACTCATATCTAGATGAATCACACACACACACTCACACACGCACGCACAAACACAAACACATACATACAAATCTGCACACACACACATACATAATACATACATACATACAGACAGACAGACAATACAAACAGACATACAAACAAAAGCAGACAGACAGACAGACATACAAACAAAAATACCCTGTTGTTGATGTTGAAATTCCAATGAAGGCACCTTGGATCTAGGTTAGAAACCGACTCTGTCTCTATTGACAAGAAATCTTGAAATAAACTGAACAATGACATACATACATACATACATACATAGAAATCAGCTGTCCTGCGGATGTGAACATCCCACTAAAGATTAGAGAAAAAGAGAACAACTAC
>NC_068991.1:63564367-63567802 GCF_001194135.2 Octopus bimaculoides
GAACTGCCTCAACAAAAACCTGGAAAAATTAGGGTTCTCAAAACCTGAAAGAAAAAGGCTGATTAGAAGACTACAGATTCAAGCCATCAATGGAACTGTAAAGATATGTAAAACTTTCCAAAAATTTAGCACATAAATACATATGCATGCATCTAGACATAAAAACGCATCCATAAAACAAACATACAACTCTGCGCATACACTAACACCAAATACTGCACACACACACACACACACACACACACATATGCACAAATACCTAGATGATGTTGATAAAAGTTCCAATGAAGGAGCCTTGAATCTATGTTAGAGTCCGGCTCTTTCTCTATGGACAAGAAATACAGAAATGAAACTGATTGATAACATACATATATATAAGTACTAGACTGAAAAAATAGTACTGTGGTCGATCTGTTCGATTAAAACCCTTCAAGGTGGTGCCCCAGCATGGCCGTAGCCTAATGACTGAAACATGTAAAAGATGAAAGATGGAGAAAGAAATCCCATGAGCTTTGCAGGTCCTTCGAGGTTGGTGAGATTGAGACTGCTGCAGGTTAAAACACCTGATGGAAAGGCAAGAGCAGGCAGAATATTCCAGAGGACAGAAATTCTGTGGGGAAGTAGGGTGGAGTGGGCGGAGAAAGCACTGGGATTGGTGGTCAGTGTGGGGCTAGGGAGGCTGGTCGCAACAAGGATGATGAAAGGTGGAAAGACGAGTGGGTAGGAAACACCTGAATGGTGGATGTATGAAACCAGCCAGCCAGCTCTGCGGAACGATCAAGATCTGAAATATTACCTTGATGAAAGGAACTTCTACGTAACCACTCGACACTGCTGTTGTTATCTGACACTAGGTCAGCTCAGAAGGAATAACCTTAGGATCAAAGGCAAATAACCATGACCACCCCGTCTTATTTTCTGACTGTAGCAGGGTGTAATTTTAGGGAAATTTTGATTGCTATTTCTACCAGGTTAAGCGGTTAAACGAAGCCCAGATGAAGAAGACCTCGATAGCATACGAGTCTGAAACTTTCTGCTGAGGAACTCTCTAAAAATCCATATGAGTTACATACATACAAATACGTAAAATTAAATATACATCGGCTCTGACACGCCCCCGCAGGTTCATATTAAGTTGCAATTCGCCCCTAATAATAAAAATGTTCACCGCGCATGTCATAGCGGTTCTCCTCCTTGTTGGTTCGAGTCATTAGACGTGTAACAACCCTTTAATATCTTTTAACAAACGTCTGACTCTATTACATTATTTCTGTAATAAAGACCACGCACAGAAAAAGGCGGGAGGCAAATTTATCGGAGCTACTCCAATAATAATAATAATAATAATAATAATAATAATAATGATGATGATGATGATGATGATGATGATAATGATGATGTTGATAATAATAATAATAATAATAATAATAATAATACTAATAATATTAATTCACATTTAGAAACATGGGTGTTTTGCTCAACATCCTTAAACAAACCTTATTCAGGAACCTTTTGAACGGGATGGGCTACTCGACCTGAAGAAAATTCTTACTGGGCCCCACCTGCGAGGTCATGCGCTGTTTATCTTGATATGAGATTACCATTGCGTGCACATATGGTTGTGATGCATGTGCCTGGTGTACCCTTATAAGCCGGGTAGACATGATGGGTATAATGGGTTTCGTATATTTTACCCCAGTGTCACTTTGATGGCATGCACTGCTCTCTCACTCAATAATAATAATAATAATAATAATGATAATGGTGTCATCAGCAGGTTTGGGGGAGGGAGCTAGTCAATAACACCGACCCCAGTTCTCAGCTGGTACTTATTTCTTCGACCCACGAGGGGATGAAAGGTAAAGTCGATCTGGGTGGAATTCTGCCATCACGCCGCACAACTACTACTACTATTACTACTACTACTACTACTACTACTACTACTACTACTACTACTACTACTGTTACTGCTGCTGCTGCTGCCACTGCTGCTACTACTACTACTACTACTACTACTACTACTACTACTACTACTACTACTACTACTACTACTACTACTACTATTGTATCATATAGAAATATTTCATGACTGGTTATCATCAGTTATCAATCCTTTCCAGAGAAATATATATTTCTGATTCGGTATCAAATTTCAACATCATGTCGCTTTTTATCTGATAATTATGTTTTATTGATAGTTAGAACTGTAAACAATAGATGCTGGTACGGTGGCTTGAATGCTTAAGTAGTTCGCTTTTGCAGTCTCGAGGTACTGGGTTCGTTCCCACAACACGGCTTTTTTCAGTAAGTTTCCTTTCCCATAATTCCGAGTCAACTCATGATTTATGAGTGAAATTGGGCAGATGGAAACTGTGTGGAAGCCTGCTGCATGGAATGTGCCTGTAATTCAAAGGGCCAGTCTTATCATATACTGGGTCGCGCTGGTTTTCCTCTTAGAAGATTATATTTAAGGTGCACATGTCGGTGAAATATTGAGCCAGCTACACACGACTTCAATGAACTGGGCAGATACGTTGATCGAACAGACGGGACTCTAATCGTCGAAAGCGACGGAGAGCCATTTACTTATAAGCAGCTCGCTTAAATTCCACACCAAAACAAAACCTGACATAAAACAACATGCTCGACTAAAGGCGGTGCTCCAGCATGGCCGCAGTCAAATGACTTAAACAAGTAAAAGAGTAAAAGAGTATATATTAACAGTTTGGATCTTAGTTATAAAAAAATATGAAACCATTATTCTATGCTAATTTAGTTCATTTTGTAAAGCTCCATTTTCAGTTTGTAAGATAGAAATTTAAGTGTAATAAAATGTTTTAAAAGAAATTTAAAGTGCTTACGTGATAACTGTAAACCTACATATGGGCCACCATGTATACATACGTCTTATATATGTAATAAAAAAATTTACATACTAAAAAAAAAAAAGAAAAATGCATGTTAGATATGTATATTTTATGCATCTGTTTAATAAGGCTAAAGGACCACAAAATAACCGTTTTTTGGGTATTGTGGATGCTGAGTTTTTTCTGTGATAAGTATCGAAAGTTTAGCGTTCGTTTTAGAGAATATTGGTTAATTTTTCGTAAGTTAATTTTACGCCAGAGGTAGGCTTATCTATGGTAAATTAACTGCGCTTTCATATTGAAAAAGTAGCAAACAAGTTACGTGATCGGCAGAAGGTGTGTGTCGCCAAACCACTTACAAATGGAACAGATGGAACATGTGAAAGTATTGCCTTCTTGTTTATCTTTTTTTTTTTTTTTCGAGAATCGAGGAGCGCCGTCGTAGGCAGAGAGTCCTTGAGGTCGGGAAATTTAGCAGATAAATGGGTTAACGCCAAGTTCCTATGTTGATATAACCATTCTTAGAGGTCGATGACATTCTTTCTTGCCTACCTAACATCACTAGAAT
>NC_068991.1:63568398-63571474 GCF_001194135.2 Octopus bimaculoides
AGCATTAATTCAAAGGATTGCTTAATACCTTTTACAAGGCGGTTAACAGTGACTTTGAAGTTTCGGTTCGGTCGCCATCATGAGACATGTATATGTGAGTGTGTATATGTGTGTGTGTGCGCGCATGTGTGTCCCCATTACTGTAATTACGACTACGGCACATTCTGTAATAAATGGCAATAACACCGACAGGGTTTCAGTACAAGTAGAGCATGCGACATCGAGAGCTCTTCAATACGTTTGCTCGACCTGCTAGAAACAGCAGCAAAATTTCCTTAAAAAAAAAAAGAGAGGCGCAAAGGACAACAAAAATCCTGATAAACAAAACGATGGGGTGGCTACGGTTGGAATGTATGTCACTACAAGTATGCAAAACTAGAGGTGATAAGGGAGGAACAACACAGTAAGAAGTGGCAGCAGCAGTAGCAGCCACAGTCATCGTCGTCGTCGTTGTAGTAGTAGAAATTGTAGCAATTGTAGTAGTAGTAATATTTTTATGATTAATGAATCAGATAAATCACAATTGATCATTGGATGATCTCTCTCTATGTTTCTAGTTTCGACTGAATTTCCTGAATTGAACACTGGATATCATCGATTTCTCAATCGATGCTTTGTAGGTCCATTTCCGGTCCTTGGCAATAGCTCGATTTTTTTTAATAACTTTGCCAGAGAATTAAACAATTCGATATTTCGTTTATTACTTCGCTTGCAGAAATGAAATTAAACACTCAAGCGTGCATTCAAGGATGGAGACCACCAATTGCTTCGATATAAACGATAATGCAACAATCGCCATATATAGAATGAGACTAGATCCTGCAAAAGTATTTGGTAGTTTTCCAGAAATCATTTTAATATATTAAACTTCAGAGAAATTTGAAAGAAGTCGTAGAAGAATTCATGAATAAGAGGGAAGCTTATGTATAGGTCAAGCACCCATGGCCCTTTTCAGGATCTCTAAGACTAGCAGGGAAAAAAAAAAAAGTTACCCTTGGTTCAGAGCCCTGCTTTCAATGCTTGTAAAAGAGTTTACTTCACTAAAATCACACCATGGCAAAGGCTATGTAGTTAATTTAGTTTGAGTGAGCTTATAAATTTTTCTTCTAAATTTACAAATTTGATATAAATGATATAAATTCAGTACCCTAGATAAGGGGGAATATAAATTTACAACTTCAACCCATTGCAGAAGATTTATCATTAATTCCCTTCCGACTGTACTTTATTTTTGGGTAATCTACGCAATCGTATTTCTTTCAATCTAAAGTGAAAACGCATTGGGAAGTCCATTTGTCGTTTGGATCATCATCGAAAGCTTTGTATGTTAACAGCAGTTGTAGTTGCTGTTGAAGATATTTAGCTTCATGTTAGTCCTGATTGAGTAGATCCACGGTTAAATGATTCCAATCATTATATCTCATCTTTTTGTATATCTGAGTCTACATCGTCAAACGTACTATTTATTTGGAAGACAGTAAAGTGCAATTTTCGACTAATTTGAGCGATCACGAAGAAACGTTTTCATCGACTTTCGGGGAAACCTACCGTCTTCTGAAAAAATGGTCAAAATAGGATGCACTCTGCAT
Source organism: Octopus bimaculoides (assembly GCF_001194135.2). Lineage (NCBI taxonomy): Eukaryota > Metazoa > Mollusca > Cephalopoda > Octopoda > Octopodidae > Octopus > Octopus bimaculoides. Next base: position 63,569,988 of record NC_068991.1, read on the forward strand.
GACGAACATGTATAATCTGTCAGGAGCTTGTTACCTGAGAGCTATGGAATTATCAAATATCTGGAGAGAAAGAACGACTCTTTGGTAGATACTGAACTAGTAGTAATTGTTATGGTACTTATTCCTAAGCAACGAATTTCGAATCATCTCAGAGCTTTCTTAGCATTGGATAAATCAAAGAATCACAGTGACTGACTGAATAATTCAAAATCTGTAACCAATAATGACGAGAAATCACACGGAAGATTCTTACAACCCACCACATTTCTATTTCCTTGTTAGATAAATTTTAATCATGGGTAAAATTAAGGCGAATTGACAGAGTCGATAGCGCAACAGTTAATCTGTTTTGCAGTATTATGAGCTTGGAGTTTAAATCCAATCGATACCAAACATTTTCACCAAGTCTTTCATGGTAAATAAGTGTAGCAAATAGAACTTGAAAAGTTGTTTGAGAATTGGATGGAATCCTTGCTGTATCTGCTCCGGTTTTTTATGTTCTAAGTTAAAATTCCGTTTCGACGCTGACAGCGAAGTTCAGTTATTCGCCCAATCAATGGAGCACCCAATCCAACTTTAGATTCACGATGGAATATAGCCATCAACAACTTCCTTTCCGCGACATCCACTTTAAGAAATCTAACAACGAAATAGAAACAGATATATACTATAAGCCCACGGACACCAAGGAATATCTACCGTTCAACTCATGCCACTCCAGACACACTAGAATGACTATCCCCTTCAAACTAGCAAAAAAATGTGGATGGCTAGGCCTACAACTAGTATGGACAAATCGGCCACGGGCTACTGAGGCTTTCATCAAGCAGCTGACTGAATTACAACACTAGAATAGCATGAACTTCTATAGCAATAAAACATAGGTTTATACAACAGAATAGGACGGAGGAATAAGCCTTAAGCACAGGAGTAGATATGGCAGTGAGGTTCAAATAGCCACTTCGTAAGGACATGTTTTCGGGTTCAAACCATAGCCTTTATATTGCGGATACCGAGTCGGTGGTTGGTTGCGAACCAATGATAGCAGTTTCGTGGCTAGATACAAATCGGTAGTCAATATGGCAGCCAGTCATAAGTCAACGACCGAAAATGGTTGGCGTGCCAAACAGGATGAAACACGGCGAAAACCTCAAGATGCTTATGAAATCTTAAAACGTGATACCAGCTCCAGAAAATATATATTCTTGTGCGCAAGCACATACACACGTCATATATATATATATATATATATATGTACATATACAAACACACGTACACACACATACACACACATGTACAGACAGACATACACACACGCATATCTAACTATCTGTCTAGGTGGTTAAACTGTTGTGTATGTGAACACGTTTACATACATACCTATATATACATACACACACATATACATATATATATATACATATATATGTATATATATATATGCATATATATGTACACACACACACATATATATATATATATATATA
>NC_068991.1:63571607-63573470 GCF_001194135.2 Octopus bimaculoides
ATATAAATATATATATATTATATGAATATATATTACCTTGAACCTGCTTATGAATCTCCATAGATTACACAACTGTTCTAAAATGAGATGGTTTTGTCTTTCAAATGCAATTATATAATTATATGTCATGTTCCTATTCCTTTCAACGTATCTTTAGAGATGTTAGCTCAACACAAAATACGAGCGAATGCATGTGATACTAACTTGATAGCATAGAGCTTCTTTTTCTCATCATGACATCTGAGATATTACACGCTGTAAAATATATTTGGAGGTTCTAATGTTGATAGAAACATTAAATCGACATCTTAAACTTATCGCAATATAAAATTTGGTTTTTAAGGCGGCGAGCTGGCAGAAATGTTAGCATGCCGTGCAAAATGCTTAGTGGCATTTCGTCCGTCTTTACGTTCTGAGTTCAAACTCCACCGAGGTCGACTTTATCTTTCATCCCTTTCGGGGTCGATAAAACAAGTACCTTGTTAATCATTGGAGTTAATGCAATCGACTAATCACATCCACCACTCCAGAATTGCTGGCCTTGTGCCAAAATTTGAAACCAATGTATATATATATATATATATATATATGAAAGTATAGAGAGACTTAAAGAATTGCAAACACTTATAAATGGACTTGACGTAAACATTCAATTCATGATGGAATACAGCCATCAAGAACTTCCTTTCCTCGACATCCACATTAAGAAATCTAACAACGAAATAGAAACAGATATATACTATAAGCCCAGGGACTCCAAGGAATATCTACCGTTCAACTCATGCCACTCCAGACATACTAGAATGAATATCCCCTTCAACCTAGCAAAAAGGATTTGTACTATAGTTTCTAATACAAGCACGAGGGACATACGACTACATGAACTAAAGGATACAGTTATCACCAGGAACCACCCAGCATCACTAACTGATATATACATTCAACGTGCCCTACAATTCAACATCCACGAACTCAGATATCCCAAATTAAAGAAGGATTTACAACCAAACGCCCTACCATACATCTCCACACACAACCCTCTTAACAATGAAGCCTTCGACACCATCCTCCAAAATATTCTCCTACTAAAAAGGGACCACAGAATGAATTTAATCCTCCAAACGCACACCATAAAGAGCAAAAAACAGCTCAAATCTATGAAAAGTCTCCTAACACAAGCCCAAGTACGCTCGACAGCATTGAAGCCATCAATAAAAAATGCGAAAGACCTAACTGTGCTGTATGCGTCAACCTAATTGAGGGACCAGAGTTCTCTTTCAAACAGGGTCAACGTTTCACAGTGAAAAGCAACTTCACATGTGCTTCGGAGAACCTGATATATGTATTAACCTGCTCTGGGTGTCATGAGCAATACAAAAGGCGAAACCGAAAAACAGAAAAATAACATTCAGCGAACACATCGACATTTGCGCCAATAACAAACAACCCAGCTTCAGAATTTTTCCCCTCTATCAATTCAGGGACGATACAACCTGTAGTCAGCGCATTAATAAAGAGTAACTTTTTATCACAAAATACAAATACATTTTGAATGCATCCACCACAAATGACACTGTCACCAGGGCCTTAGAATAACACACACGCAAATATTAAAAACGATATATTCAAAACAGTCACGTCACATAAATTTATTCAGAACAATTCCAATCAATATTATTCCAATCTATTGATTTTTTTTATCACTCTTGGTACATGTCTTCAGATTGCGCTGTCCTCAGCTTGACACCCATACACTCTGAAATGTGCGTATTGGAGCTTCCGGCGCGAATGCCAAGCTGTACAGCATGTCGTTTCCAAATTTCTGGCAGAGTGAATTGCATCAAGGTGATGTTTTTCTCACAG
>NC_068991.1:63574404-63577029 GCF_001194135.2 Octopus bimaculoides
GAGGAGTTGTTAGTCTTTGCGTAACGTCTGAAACTATCACGTTTGTGAGTAACACACTCACACACACACACACACACACACACTGAGTAAGAATGAACTTTCTGTTTGAGAGTATATTATGATTAAAATAATATTTTTTTTTTATTAAACTAATGTTGTCTTTTACTCATAATTCCTTCTAATTAGGTTTTCAAAGCTCACAACATCATATATGTCAACACTTACTTTATTGTTTTTTCTTATGCAGATAATATCTCTGAGTAACTAGCATCAAAGATTTACTTTTAAATATGTTAATTTCTTCACACTTACTCACATACAACATGGTACATCTACGAACTCATTCTCTCCTACTACTTCAGCCAGTACCATGAAGCTGAGGAGGTCTAATAGCACGGATATATACCTGGAGTTATTTCCCATGTTACCAACATGATTAAAATTATATTAAACACTGAGCTCACTCTCAGTTAGATTACCCTTTAGAGCAGCAGTTCTCAACCGGGATCTATAAGGCACCTGAGGGTCCATTTAAGACTTTTAGGGGTCCACACAACAAATAATAAATTGAGGATCCGCAATAGTATTTTATGGGACCTTGAAAAATTTTTGCTTTAGATGTATATATTGGTATGTATCGCAAGAAACAGTTAAGTTTCTTTAACGTTTTACTTAGTTCAACCAACACAAGGTAATGTGTGAAAAACAAAATAGGAATTTTGAAAGTAGTTTCTACAAAACTAGTTTTTAAATATCGAATGGTCATGGAGCTCTACCAGAATAAAATAGTAAGGGGTGCATCGGTAAAAAAGAAATGGTTGAGAAATCCTGCTTTAGAGCAATGTATATCCTTAGAACAGAAGACAAAAGCATAAATTTCACAGATAGATTATAATGTTGTTGTTGTTGGCACTCCGTCGCTTACGACGTTAAGGGTTCCAGTTGATCCGATCAACGGAACAGCCTGCCCGTGAAATTAACGTGCAAGTGGCTGAGCACTCCACAGACAAGTGTACCCTTAACGTAGTTCTCGGGGATATTCAGCGTGACACAGTGTGACAAGGCTGACCCTTTGAATTACAGGCACAACAGAAACAGGAAGTAAGAGTGAGAGAAAGTTGTGGTGGAAGAGTACAGCAGGGTTCGCCACCATCAACTGCCGGAGCCTCGTGGCGCTTTAGGTGTTTTCGCTCAATAAACACTCACAATGCCCTGTCTGGGAATCGAAACTGCGAGCCTATGACTGCAAGTCCGCTGCCCTAACCACTGGGCTATTGCGCCTCCACAGATTATAATATAACTACGTTCTAAAAAGGTGCGATAGTAACTACCAGGTGTAGAGCTCCTACGTAGGTTTCTCTGAGCGAAGTGTTAGTCGAACACGGAGCAGTAATAAGAAAAAAGAAATGACAAAGAAATAAACGATTATTGTATGAAGTTCATTAGCTTACAGCTGTGAAACAGCTCCAAGTTAATGAAGTTCATTAGACAATCAGTTATTTCTTTGTCACTGTATCGATCGGACTATCGGATTCTGTTGTACAATTATCTCTCGCCATATCACAGTTCACTTGTGTTTTATTATCTAAGCTTACGTCGATTCCTCCGTGGTGTTGTTTTGCACTTTTAATAAAATAAATATATACAGATTATAAAGATAATAAAATGAAAATATACAGTACAGTACTGTTTCTACTTCGCGGATTTTCACCTATCACGAGTGTTTCTGGAACGTAACACCCGCGATAGTCGAGGGATTACTGTATATACACTAGTGGTTACAATGCGCTTTATCGCGTTGTTGTAGCTCTCGAATGATGTCGTCCTGCTAGCTTGGTGATCATGCTAACATACCCCATCCTCGAAGAACAGAACGTCAATCCATCGCACTGCTACCCAATTTAAGTTGAGTGAACTGGAGCAACGTGAAATCAAACGTTTTGTTCAAGAACACAGCTGGTCTGGGAATCGAAACTTCATTCTTTCGATTGTGATTGCAACATTCTGCCCACTTGGCTATGCACTTTCACACACATAATATGTAACTTTCGATGTGTGTGTGTGTGTGAGTAGTTATAAGCAGAGTGCAAGCCAGAAAATTTGCAGATGTGCTAGCAAACACATGCATTTAACACATTCAAGGAAATGATTACCTGCATTCCTGTCCTAATTTACTCAGGTTATAAATTTTTATATGATATCTAGTAAAAGAATCTTTAATTTTAAAATGAAATATCTTACTACGAAATTACTGGAAATTAAAAAGAAAAAAAAAAGAAGCAAAATGAAACCTAACAAACAAAAAATAAATAAATAAAACATGGTATAATGCAGTTCTGAAAGGCAGTCCTATCTGATGGTTGTAGTTCAACCCATTAACTCTCGTCTGCCACAATAAAAGTCAGTTGATAGGAAATTTCTAGGAGGTTAAAGTTAATTAGCCGTGAGCAATTTCGAGCGTAGAGTTTGGGGAACTACTTTTCATCAGAAACTTAATGGTGGCCGGACAATAATGACACCGGCATCTATTTGTGAGTCAGTGTTTGTATATATGAGTATGTATATATGCATACACACACACACACACACACACACACACACACACACACACACACACACACACAC
>NC_068991.1:63579299-63579763 GCF_001194135.2 Octopus bimaculoides
GCGCAACAACGGAGGTGACCTGGCAACAGGTAAACAACACTTTATCATACATACATATATACATAGATATTTATATTTATATAAGGGCATTACTATATAATAACGCCTCAAGCTATGAGGGACTCTAAGGTCAGACTACCATAAAAAGCATATTTTTACCGAATGCGAGGTCTGTTTTTAAGTGGTTTGCTTTGAGGGTTGCATTTTCCTCGCATTCGGTAAAAATATGCTTTTTATGGTAGTCTGACCTTAGAGTCCCTCATAGCGTGAGGCGTTATTATATTATAATGCCCTTATATAAATATAAATATATATTTCGGGAATAAATGATGGTTTTTTTTCCCTTATGAGGTTTTTTCACGCTAGCTACTTGATAAATTCTTGTAAAAGAATTCGTCCTATTATTGAATTTATATACATAGATAGATAGATACAGACATACATACACACACACACACACACAT
>NC_068991.1:63582528-63589945 GCF_001194135.2 Octopus bimaculoides
AAGCAAGAAACGGAAAATATGACATACCTGTGTATATATATTTATTGCCCACAGGGGTACAAAACATAGAGCGGACAAACAAAGGGATTGAGTCGATTACATCGACCTCAGTGAGTTACTTGTACTTATTTAATCGACACCGAAAGGATAAAAGACAAACTCGATCTCGGTGGAGCATGAACTTGGAACGTAACGGTAGACGAAATACCTATTTCGTTATTGCCCACAAGGGGCTAAACATAGAGGGAACAAACAAGAACAGACGAACGGATTAAGTCGATTACATCGACCGCAGTGCGTAATTGGTACTTAATTTATCGACCCCGGAAGGATGAAAGGCAATGTCGACCTGGGCGGAATTTGAACTCAGAACGTAACGGCAGACGAAATACCGCTAAGCATTTCCCCCGGCATGCTAACGATTCTGCCAAAAACACGAGTAGTAAGTAAACATACGAATATCTACTAAATACACAGACGAACAGAAAAAACAGACGGTACAGAAGGCACACATATATATATATATGCACAGATATATATATGTACCACTATCATGTATACTCATATATATACATACTCACACACACACACACACACACACATATACATACACTTCCACCATATATATTTATATGCGTGTGTGTGTGCGCGCGCACACACACACACACAGATACACACTAGGACACGTAATTAGAAGTGAAAGCGGGAAGTGTGTTCCCCTAACATTTTGTCTAATATTTCAAACGATAGAAGCAAAGTAAGTAAACAGCACAAACAGCCCAATTCTGAATGATTGTCGGTGCTTTTCTGTTACCATGGCAACAGAGCAGCTAGCATCCAAGAAGAAACATATACATAAAACAAAAGAAGGCAAGACGAAACATTCTTAGAATAATTCTACCATCATACAGTAGACCACTGACTGACTTACAGGTAACTCGAAGACCAGAGATAAGTTCTCTTTCCCACTAAATATTAAAACTAACTACGAGATTACTTTACAATTATACGCACATATAAACGTACACGCTCTCTCACACACATACGCAGATATATTCAGTATAAATATGTGTATAGTTATGAGTGCATGTGTGTGTGCGTATGTGTGCGTGCTTGTGCATGTTTGTAAGTGTGTGTGTGTGTGTGTGTGTATGTGTATTATGAGATGCGCACTTTCTCGGTCTCTACTTTTCTCTCACACATGTGTCTCTATCTATCTATCTATCTATCTATCTATCTATCTATCTATCTATCTATCTATCTATTTACCTACTCTCATGTATGTAATTACAGGATTACGGGATTATTTTACCGTGTATATGGCGGCGAGCTGGTAGAAACGTTAGCACGCCGGGCGAAATGCCTAGCGGTATTTCGTCTGCCGTTACGTCCTGAGTTCAAATTCCGCCGAGGTCGACTTTGCCTTTCATCCTTTCGGGGTCGATAAATTAAATACCAGTTACGCACTGGGGTCGATGTAATCGACTTAACCTCTTCGTCTGTCCTTGTTTGCTTCCTCTATGTTTAGCCCCTTGTGGGCAATAAAGAAATAAGAATCGTTAGCACGTTTGACGAAATGCTCAACGGTGTTTCGCCTGTCACTACGTTCTGAGTTCAAATTCCGCCGAAGTCGACTTTGCCTTTTATCCTTTCGGGGTCAGTAAAATATGTACCAGTGAAACACTGGAGTCGATGTAATCGACTAGTCCCCCACCTACCAAATTTCAGGCCTTGTGCCTATAGTAGAAAGGATTATTTTACCGTATCTATCTATCTATCTATCTATCTATCTATCTATCTATCTATCTATCTATCTATCTATCTATCTATCTGTCTATCTATCTATCTAGATGTGTGCGTGTGTATCCATGGATACCTATGCATGTGTGTGAATATGCGTATGAAAACTCTTGTAAGCGATCGCACTAACCTCCTTAAGTGCTGGCAATATGAAACGTTTATATGCGGAATTAGTAATGCTTGTGATCACATATATAACATACACACGCATACAGACATACTCGCTCACATACACACACGTACACACGTACGCACACAGGTATACACACAGGTACACACACGCTGTAATACAACTAGAACAACATCAGCAAAAGCAAATAGAAACGCCTTGTACGAAATTCACTCGAGTAGTGGGTGTGAAAATATGAAAATATGCTCAGTAGGTGGTTGAAGTTAGAATGTTGCAAATAGACACCGGGGAAATGTGGAAAAGAAGAAAGCATATGGAACCATGAGCGGAAATGTGCATGAGGAAAATGAAAATGAAAGTAGTCAGTCAATCACATTGATGGACTTCAATATGTCCATTTGAAACGGTCGAAACGGCTTTTACAGCGTTGGTAGGGAAGTCTCTGCCAGTAAGTGAAATGTTATCTGCTTTCAAATTTAGAATCTTCCCATCTGGCAGGGAAATAAATAAATAAAAAACAGCGTTATGATTAAATTAATAAATGTAATTAAATTTAATATGCGCACCTATGAATTTGGAAACTTAAAGTTTGTTTTTCTCATTACAGACTCATCTATCAGATGTTTGCGTTTCACAGGTTTAACTAAAAAGTTGCTTCTACTCTACCTTGAGTAGCATTTTTGTGTTTGTTTTTTTTTTCTTTTGCTTGTTGTTTTTGAAAGTATTCAATATGCAAGTGTATAGTTTAGCAATATTTCCTCCGGCTTTACGTTCTGAGTTCAAATTCCACCGAGGTCGACTTTGCCCTTAATCCTTTCAGGGTCAATAAATTAAGGACGAATTGAGCATTGGCATTGGTGTAATCGAATAGCCCCTACGAAATTTCAGCCTTATTCTAGAGTAGAAAGGTTTATTATTATAGTCGTCGACGTTGTTGTTGTTGTTGTTGTTTAACAGAGTCACTTGACTGGAGAATGCGAAAACGTGACAGCCTTCCGAACGCTTTTCATTCAGACAATTCATGCGTTTCCAAATAAGACTGTTTTCTGTAGATGCTCTATCTTCACATTTACCCCTGTCTTTTCAATCTCGTTTGTGATCTTGGTAATAATAATACCTAAAGCATCCCCAAGAATAACACTCGGGCGACTTTAGTCTTTGTTGGTAGCCCTCCTAGTGATGGTGTCATGTAAAGAATACTCGTGTAAGGGAAAACCCGCCTAACTCATTAACGAAATGATGCAAAACAATGATTCAAATAAGTGTAAATTGAACTGGAACCAGAGGAAAACGTGTCTCGTCTAACAGGTTTCCACTCTGGGCTCGGTCGTAATCCAGTTACTGCTAGCCGGTAAAAGAGGCAGAATTGGAGTAAACCGGTATACACTGTCAGTATGGAGTGCTATAATCGGAGCAAACAAGTTATGTTTATCCCGAATCATTGTTATCGGTATTTTATATATCTGGCATATTTCCCAACGTATCAGGCGGAAGAGCAGAAACAAAGGAATGGCTAAACATAGCTTGAGATAAAATGGGTGCCATCAGGTTATACACCTAATGAAACACATTGATGTGTAACTATAACCTTGTTACGATAAAGAACACTGAAATCTGCTTTAGGTTTTTGATAAAAGGATATTTATTCTTATCGTAAGCAAAAAATGTTTTCGTTACTACAGACGATATAAAAAAAAAATCAAATAACTCGAAGCTTACTGTTTTTGGACTAGGTATGACAGTAATAGTTGTCAGAATGTTACCTGGTCATTGTGTGTTGCTATCGCCATTCGTTGATTGTTTCTGTGTTGGCACAGCGCTCTGCCCAGCCGATGCTTCTGTTACTGTCTCTTATTGCCTGTCGTCCACCGTCGGTTGGTAGTGGCTAAAATGCACTGAAATATAATGGTGGTTGGGTTCAAAAAAAGTGCGTCAAAGATGAAATTTTGTTACATCTTGTTCCACGCAAAGTCATGAATGATCTGACTTTCTTATATGACGTAGGTAGTATTCTAGCGAATCATGATTCTCAAGTTCTATATCCTACAACGGATATATAGATCCGGGTTCAATTGCTAAATGTTTCTGCCTCAGTCTTCTTAATTTCCTGTAGCAAAAATGCACGTATATATATGTACATACGCATGAATTTATGTATATATATATACATATATATTACAATTTGTAAAACTGAAAAGGGCCTGACTTTGGTTTAAAAAATACAGGAGAATCAGTTAATTATAATTTTATTCAACATATTCCCCTCTTAGATTCATACACTTATTGCAGAGGTCCTTCAGTCTTTCTGAGGTCTGTAAAAGAAACAGGAATGCTGGGCCTCCAGTCAGGCCTTTCGCGATACTCTTAAAGCTAAGAACTTTTCAGCATATGTATGTATGTATGTATGTATGTATGTATGTATGTATGTGTGGAGGCGCAATGGCCCAGTGGTTAGGGCAGCGGACTCGCTGTCATAGGATGGCGGTTTCGATTCCCAAACCGGGCGTTGTGAGTGTTTATTGAGCGAAAACACCTAAAGCTCCACGAGGCTCCGGCAGGGGATGGTGGCGAACCCTGCTGTACTCTTTCACCACAGCTTTCTCTCACTCTTACTTCCTGTTTCTGTTGTGCCTGTAATACAAAGGATCAGCATTGTCACTCTGTGTCACGCTGAATATCCCCGAGAACTACGTTAAGAGCACACGTGTCTGTGGAATGCTCAGCCACTCGCACGTTAATTTCACGAGCAGGCTGTTCCGTTGATTGGATCAACTGGAACCCTCGACGTCGTAAGCGACGGAGTGCCAAAAACATGTGTGTATGTATGTAATGTATGTATGTATGTATGTATGTATGTATGTAGAAATTTTTATGTCGTAAGAAATAATCATGTATCAGTGTATATATTTTGACACACAAACCTTGCTTTGGCTTGATTTTAAGTAGTTTTATATTTGAACATAGAAAAACCTTAAATATATATTTTATGCGTATTTCAACGCAAACAGTTCAGCAGCTCAATATTTGTGTTAACCGCAGAACGAATATAAAGCTGTATTGTTGATTAGGTATTTCGTGTGCATATGTACATAAATGTATATTTATATATATATATGTAAATATATATCTACTAGGCACACACACACACGCACGCACACACACACGCACACACACACGTACGTATATACACATACACACACACATATATATATATACTTCTATATATAGTATATATGTATATATATATATATATGTATGTGTATATGAATATACGTGTGAACATATATATGTAAATAATTAACCGAGCATACATGTGTAATACACGTATATTTATTTATATCCATAGACGTATACAAACGTACGTGTAATCTTATATACATAAACATGCATACTGACACAGACACATGAATAGATATACACACACGCACACACACTCATGGATAGTACACATGCTTATAAATAAGAACAAAACTTCCTTATTTTTGCTATAAGATTTTTTTTCAGTCAAAGTCTAAAGACAATAACCAATTTATTAGCCATTTTAGATAATTTGCACTTCGTATAATGTCATGTCATCTATTTATATTTCAGTTAACCATAATAAACATAACAAAGATATGTCTCTGAAGCTTAGAGCATAGGATACGCTTTTTGTAGCTTTAAAAGCTATTTTTCAAATGCAGAAATACAGAGTTTGATTAAACATTGAACATTCCACTCTCTCTACATAGACACCCTTTGCAAACATACATTTATTTGGTAAGTGCAATGTACGAAAATCTCGACTTTTGTATCATTTTGATAACTTTTCTCCATTGTGCCAACACCGCTAATGTAAAATTCTTCCCTGAAGACGGAGGCTGGTGGTATCCGAGGATGGAATCAAGTTACAAGCATTACTTTGGACCGCCCCCAGAAACAGCTGTTAAACTCGTAAAACTGCTACTCAACTCCCTTAATTCCTGATATCATTTCTATTATATGTAAGTTGGACTTGTTTTTTATATGTATACATATTACTCTTTACTCTTTTACTCTTTTACTTGTTTCAGTCATTTGACTGTGGCCATGCTGGAACACCGCCTTTAGTCGAGCTAATCGACCCCAGGACTTATTCTTTGTAAGCCTAGTACTTATTCTATCGGTCTCTTTTCGCCGAACCGCTAAGTTACGGGGACGTAAACACACCAGCATCGGTTGTCAAGCGATGGTGGGGGGACAAACACAGACACGCAAACACACATACATATATATCGTCTTGCCTACGTTGCTTGTCCTTACTTTTACGTCTCTACCTGCTCGAGTTCAAATCTCTTGAGCATTACGAAATGTATTCTATACAGAGAATACCTGTTTCTAATCTATATATATATATAGCAGAATGATAAAAAGAAAGTTCTTGGTACATTATTTTATATATTTGAAAAAATGTGTAGAGATGGCTTTTTTTTGCGGGTGGGGGGATACTTTTTATTTTAATAATATTGTTTTCAATGAGTTAAATAACAATGTTTACTCACTGTGAACATTATTATTAAAATAAAGATTATTCCCCACCCCCTACCGCCACCAAGAAGCTATCGCTACTCATTTAAAAAAAAAATACATACAGACACAGACACATACACACATACACACACACACACACACATACACACACACATATATATGTATGTATATGTATATGTGTAGGTATGTATTTGTGTGTGTTAGTGTGTGTGTTTGTGTAAGTGCGTCTTCGTGTCTGTCCTCTACCGCTTAATAACCGGTGTTCGATTGCTTACGTCCCCGTATCGTAACTTTTCACCAATAGTGACGAGATCGATGTAATGCGTAGCAGACTTTAATAAAATATATACGTACTGGGGGCTGGTGGGGGTATTTGTTCTACTGAGCCCTTCATAACGGTGTTTCAGCATGACCATAGTCGACTGAAACAAGTAAAAGATAAAATTGCAACAAAAAGACCCCTAATACTGTATAAAAAAACATGACGCAAACCTAGATGAAAGTGATGTACTTGCTAATGAAGCTTCGTTGGTATGCTTACACAAGGTGTAGACATTCTTAATTGGCAGGTGGCTAGTTTACTTAACACAAGGCAAACAGTTAAAATAATTTGTTCGTATTTCGCACTTTAGGAGTGGAATTGGTAAGGGCGAGTAAAATATTCGTTATATTACAAACGTCAAACCGGTTTGCTTACAATATAGATTTTCCTTACCGAAACGGGTAATAGGCAACGACTGATTATGTTATAAGCCTTATTTGGTCATTTATAAACTCCACGTCTATGTATACGTATGTATGTGTGCATGTATGTATGTATATGTGTGTGTATGTATGTATGTATGTATGTATGTATGTATGTATGTATGTATGTGTGTATATGTATGTATGTATGTATGTGTACTCTTTTTTTTTACTTGTTTCAGTCTTTCGACTGTGGCCATGCTGGAGCACCGCCTTTATATATATATATATATA
>NC_068991.1:63590294-63591230 GCF_001194135.2 Octopus bimaculoides
GTGTGTGTGTGTGTGTGTGTGTGTGTGTGTGTGTGTGTGTGTGTGTGTGTGGAGGCGCGTGGCTTAGTCGTTGGATTGTCGCACGCATGCTTGCAGGATCTGGGTTTCGATTCCCAGATCGGCGGTGTGTCGTGCTCTCGAGCAAAACACTTCATTTCCCGTTGCTCCAGTCTACATACCCGTAAATGGATAACCCTGCGGCGGACTAGCGTTCCGGTCGGGGGAACGTTGTCCGGCCCGCCTAGACAGCGGGTTGGCAACATGCGAGAGTTACAACAATGCGAGGAAGCGCATCGTGACCAGCGGTGTAGCACAACATCCAATACTCTAGACGGTTGAGTGATACATTAATGATTTGTAGGTACGTGGTATTTCGTTACGCAACCGTAATATACGATAAAGTATATTAAATGTTTTTATGAGTCAATACCACGTTCTACTGTGTTAGCAGTGAGCTTTTACATTACTTTAAGGTTATCTCTACAGATATTGTATAGAAATCATAGCTAGCACTATTATTTGTTACGACGTTTCGTATCCGGGATGCTAAATTTTTTCCCGATCTCATTTGCATACAGCCAATCAGAGCTCAGCTTGACTTTGTTGTACGCAAAAACTACGCAGAGGCAACCAAGCGGATAACGAAGGATCAGATCAGATCAGCTCTCAGATTATGTCTAGATGCAAAGCCCAACATTACATTCGTGAATATGTTAAAAAGAACCGATCTATTGATAAAACACGCTCTACCGAGTAAACTCAGGACGAAGAACGGTGTTGTAAATCAACCGATCGCCAAATTATGCCGGTTTTAGAAGGAGACAATTAGATAGATTTGCATCTATACCTATTATCGGATTTTGTTAGAGCCCCATATGGTAAAGATGTGGATGGGAAAAGAGTGGGTAGAGGGTGATGAGCAACCTTTGCAAGATG
>NC_068991.1:63591539-63592488 GCF_001194135.2 Octopus bimaculoides
TATATATATGATTTAAATGAATGCATTAATATTTTCGTACGTTATGCATTAAATCTCTATCTATCTATCTATCTATCTATCTATCTATCTATCTATCTATCTATCTGTCTGTCTGTCTGTCTGTCTGTCTATCTAGTTAGGGCGGCAATTCATGCATACACGTGCTTACATAGTGATTTAGATTAACATAGAGAATGCAAGGGAATGTGATAGAAGATGGTGGTGTTGGTAATGGTGGTGATGGTGGTGTTAGTGATGGGGTGATATAGGTGATGGTAATAATTATTCTAATGGCGGGGGGAGGGAGATGGGAGGGATAATACTGCTGATAGAGTATGTAAATAAAGAGAGTGAACAGAAGTGGTTCGTGTGTGTGTTCGTGGGAGCGTGGTCGGTGAGCGGGAAGATCTGGCTGTTGATATTGCCAGAAGGTCACGTCTCGTGTTAGGCTTGTTTCATGTGACCAAGTCTGTTGAAAAGACATCACCACCGCCGCCACCACCACCACGACAGCAGCGGCGGCCGATGCTGACAGCAGCAGCACCAACATCAGTAGTGACAGCAGCAACTATTGTAACAAGTACAAGAACAACAACAACAACTACAGCAACTACTGCAAAATGTCTGCTTGACTTTGCTATTGGGCTGTAGGTCTGCATGTACTCTTACATCATATCATCCTGACCCACAGCATCGCCACAGGGGCAGGCAAACCCGTTATGACGATAACGATGATGATGATGATGATAATAATGATGATGATGATGATGATGATGATGATGATGATGATGATGATGATGATGATAGCTGTTTCCACATGGCGTGAAGGCTTCTACATGCATGCAGACACGCGTATACAGATACATATAGAATACACATGAATATACATGAGTGTAGATGTATGCATGCATGTATGTTTGGACGTCTATCTATCTATCTATCTATCTAT
>NC_068991.1:63592738-63599033 GCF_001194135.2 Octopus bimaculoides
CTGTCTGTCTGTCTGTCTGTCTGTCTGTCTGTCTATCAATCTATCTATCTATCTATCTATCTATCTACCTACCTACCTACCTACCTACCTACCTACCTACCTACCTACCTGTCTGTCTGTCTGTCTGTCTGTCTATCTATCAATCTATCTATCTATCTATCTATACACACAGGCACACAGACATATATGTATATATATATATGTACGAGCACACGCGCACACACACATACAAACACACACACATACACATACACACACACATACACACATATATGTGCACACAGAATTACAGAGACATAATGTGACTCTAGACTTCATGCATAAAACGAAAAAAAAAAAGAAGAAAACTGGATGGTCACGATTGGAATGCTTTTTACGATAGATCTACGCTATCCGGACTGACCTGGGGCTAAGCAACAACAACAACAACATCCACAACAGTGACAGCAAGAATAATAATAACAGCAACAACTGAAACACACACACATACACACACACGCACACACATTACACATGCGCAAACACGGATCTGTCTACACGTAATAACCCAGTTTGTTACGAAATTCTGCCACACCTAAGCCTCCCCACCCTGCTGCTACTGCTGGAATGTTTATTTCACATGAAAGGCAAAAATAAACAGTGTGCTTCTCTCCCCCCCTCTCTCTCTATCTATCTACTTCTATCAACGGAAGCGCACCTGCTCGGTGCATACTTCTCATCTCTTTTACTCTTTCTGTCTCTTGTCGTCTAACTCACTAACATAACCTCTTGTTTTTTTTCTACCTGCCTGCCTGTCAGTCTGTCTTTCTGCCTGTCTACCTGTCTGCCTTGCTGCCTCTCTGTTTATCCATCCATCCATCCATCCATCCATCCATCTCTGTTTTCATCTCTGTCTGTCTGTTTATCTATCTATCTATCTATCTATCTATCTATCTATCTATCTATCTATCTATCTATCTATCTATCTGTCTATCTATCTATCTATCTATGAGCGACTGCGTCACAACTAACGCATTCTATAGTAAATTAGTGGAGGGAAGGTACGATGACGATCTCGGGGCGAACCTGGTCGTCGACGAGGAATACCTGACCGTCGACGAGGAATACCTGACCCGCCTGTTTAAGACGACCTTCGGGCCGGGACCTATGGACAACTTCCAGAGATCACTGGCCTGGCAGTGTTACCGAGACGCACTACCCGTTCGGCATAAGCTCTACAGGCATGGCTCGAGAAACACGGGGCCGACCTGTCCGAGATGCGGGCAGAGTGACGAAACCGTTCTGCACGCACTCGTACAGTGTCCCACCATTTCCGAACTTTGGGCTTACGTCGAACAACTGCTATCGCGTGTGGGACGAGTCAGTCTATCAGCCGAGTCTATCGTGAATATTGTCGCGCCTCCTTCCTTTAAACGGGAAGGAAGAGCTACATTGTATTTGTCCCCTCTGTGTAAAGCCCTGTGTGGCTAATAAAAGAAATGTATCTATGTGTGCTTTTGTGTCTATGTATGTCACTCCATTCCTCGCACTGTTTGTTTGTGGTTCAGCAAAGGAGATCGATAGAATTAGTACTAGACTTTAAAAATAAGCAGAGGGGTCGATCCTTTCAACTCAAACCCTTCCGGGTAGCGTCTCAGTATGGCCGTTGTCCAATGACGGAAACAAATAAAGGATAAACGATTGTGCAGATAATAATATGTAATGGTTTTAAAGAGGCGAGGTGGCAGAGTCGTTAGCGTGTAGGACCTCGCTGCACTTCGTCTGTTTTTACGTTCTGAGCTCTAATTCTGTTGAGGTCGATTTTGCCTTTCATCCTTTCTGTGTTGATAAAATAAGTACAAGTTATGCACAGAGGTCGATGAATTCGAGTTACGCCCTCCCCCAAAATTGCTGGCCTTGTGCAAAAATTCGAAACGAATATTATGTAATGGTTGGAAAAGGTGAAAGATTTATCCCCTCGGGGTGCTTCGAAGGCGTCGAGCTGGCAGAATCGTTATCACGCCGGGCGAAATGCTCAGCGGTATTTCGTCTGCCGTTACGTTCTGAATTCAAATTCCGCCGGGGTCGACTTTGCCTTTCATCCTCTCGGAGTCGATAAATTAAGTACCAGTTACGCACTGGGGTCGATGTAATCGACTTAATCCCTTTGTCTGTCCTTGTTTGTCCCTTCTATGTTTAGCCCCTTGTGGGCAATAAAGAAATAAGAAATGTTAGCACGCCGGGCGAAATGCTTTGCCGTGTTTCTTCAATCTTTACGTCCTGAGTTCAAATTTGCCTTTCATTCTTTCGGGTCCGTTAACGTAAAGTACGAGTCAGGTACTTGTGTCGATGTTATCGGCTGCTCACCACTCCTCAAAACAGTTAACCTTTTACTTAAGTTAGGAAATGAAAATGTGTAAAGACAGTTTTGTACAAAGGCACTATTATAGTGAAATATCACTGATTATTATGGAAACATCACTGATTAAATATCAATAATTGACGTTAAATTAGCATTAGTAGTTTTTGACACGTCCTTCATTTCTATGGAAATATCATTGATTGTTATGTTAATGAAAATATCAGTAATTGCTATAAAATGATTATTGGTTGCTTTCGATATATCAATCGCGTCTAGGAAGCTATGAACGACTGTTTTATAAAATCCAGTGATTGATATGGAAATATTAATGGAAGCCATGAAAATGTCAAATGATCGGTATATTAATATTGCTGATTGCTGTTAAAGCGTATGTGATTGCCATTGAAATAGTATGGATTTTATTTCGTTTTCGGATTTGGTTTGCCAGATTATTTATGTGAGTTCGCGTGTTGTAGCATATTTTGTTGTGTCTGGGGAGAGTCATTCTCTTTAAGTGCCTTATAATTTAACACACTCACCGGTAAAAACGACAGCAAACAAACAAAAAGAACGCAGCATGAATAACGGACAGAGTCAACAACTATTGAAAATGTTGCAAGACGCAACGTAAATTTTAGAAAAATATATGAATAAATGAGTGGAAATTTTACCGGTGAGTGTGTTAAATAATAAGGCACTAAAAGAGAATGACTCTCCTCAGACACAACAGAATAGCATGGATTGCTAAAGAGATAGAAATGATTGGCTCTGAAAACATCAGTGATTGTTACTTAAATATCCAAATTTGTTAAAATTATTTTTTAAAATTTTATTTCATTTAACTTTTCTCTTTATTTTCACTCGCCTCAGTCATTGGACTGTGGCCATGTTGGAGCACCATTTTGAAGGATTTACTTGAACAAATTGCCTCGAGTCCTTACTTATTTAAAATCTGGTACTTGTTCTATCAGCCTCGTTTGTGAAACCGCTCAGCTACGAGGACATAGAACTGGTTCTCCGTCGGTTACGCGACGAGGGTTCCAGTTTTCAGAGAGATTCAGCGTGATAGAGAATGTAACAAGGCTGTTCATTTGAACTAACGTGTACAACTCATTTTTGCCAGCTGAGTGGACTGGAGCAACGTGAAATAAAGTGTCTTGCTCAAGGGCGCAACACGCCGCCCGGAATCGAACTCACGTCCTTACGATCGTGAGCCAAATACCCTGACCACTAACCCACGCGCCTTCAAGGACGTAAGCAAACCAACACCGGTTGTCGAGCGATGATGGTGTGGACAAACACAAACACACTCAGATACACATATACATGCACGCACACACACACACACACACCCACACTTGATGTGCTTCCACTGTGACCGTCTACCAAATCCACTCACAAGGCATTGGTCTGCCTCAGCTATAGTAGAAGGCACTTGGTCAAGTTGCTACGCATCGGGATCGAACCCGAAACCACATGGTTGCAAAGCGAGCTTCTTAGCCTCTATGTAAATTATCAATGGTTACAATGTTAATAGCTGGTAGAAACGTTAGCACGCCGGGCGAAATGCTTAGCAGTATTTCGTCTGTCTTTACGTTGTGAGTTCAAATTCTGCCGAGGTCGACTTTGCCTTTCATCCTTTCGTGGTCGATAAATTAAGTACCAGTTGCGTGCTTGGGTCGATCAAATCGACTGTGCCCTCTCCCCACAAATTTCGGGCCTTACGCCTAGAGTATAAAATAATATTAATGGTTGCTATTTAAATATCAATGGTTGCTATGTAAATAGTTGCTATGTAAATGATAATAAATGGTCGCTATGTAGAATATCAACGGTTGCTATGTAAATTTTGATGTTTGCTATGTAAATATTAATGGAATATTTGCTATGAAAATGGTAATGGTTGCTATGTAAATATCAATGGTTACTATGTAAATGATAACGGTTGCTATGTAAATATCAAAGGCTTGGTGTAAATGTTAATGGTTGCTAATGTGTTAATGTTGTGTAAATTATCAGATTGTTGCATAGATATTAATTGTTGCTGTTTAAATATCATTGGTTGTAAATGTTAACGAATGGTTGCTATGTAAATATCAATGGTTGCTATGTAAGAGTTAATGGCTGCTATGTAAATACCAATGGTTGCTATGCAAATATCACTGGCTGTTATATAATTATCAACGGTGTGTTATAAAAGAGCATGGAATTTCTATGTAAATACCAATGGTTAGTATAGAAGCATCACTGGTTGCTATGTAAATATCGATGGTTGCTATGTAATCATCATTGATTCCCAAGTAATTATCAATGGTTGCTATGAAACTGTATGAAATTGCTATTTAAATAGCAATGGTTGTCATGAAAATGTTAACATTAATGTTAACAGTTGCTATGTAAATATTAATGGTTGCTATCTAAATATCAATGGTTGTTGTGAAAATGTATATAATTTCTATGTAAATACTAATGGTTGCTGTGTAAATATCAATGATGGTTATGAAAATGTATATCTTTTCTATGCTGATATTAATATAGGCGCCAAGACAGCGAGCTGGCAGAATCGTTAGCACGTCGGGCGAAATGCTTAGCGGCCTTTTGTCCGTCTTTACGTTCTGAGTTCAAATTCCGCCGAGGTCGACTTTTCCTTTCATCCTTTCGAGGAGGGGTGGGGGCAATAAAATAAGTACCAGTTGAATACTCTCCTGAAATTGCTGGCCTTGTACCAAAATGTAAAGGGAATGCTATTTCTTTGTGAATACCAATGGTTGCTATAAAAGTGTATATAATTTCTATATTAGATTCAAATATTAACGGTTTGCTCTGTAAATATCAATGGTTGTCCAGAAAGAGTATATGATTATTATGTAAAGAGTATATAATTCCTATGCAAATACTAATGGTGGCTATAAAAGAGTATATATTTTCTATATAAACTTCAATGGTTACAACGAAAACGTGGATGTAATTTCTATACAGATATCAATGATTGCTATGAAAGCATGTATATAGTTTCTATATAAACATTAATGATTAATATGAAAGCGTATGTATAATTTCTATATAAATATCAATGGTTACTATGAAAATATGTATATAATTTCTATGTAAATAGTAATGATTGGAGTATCAAAGTGCATGCGATAGCCACCAAATAGAACTAATCACTTAATTGCTATCAAAGTGTCCACGATTGTTCAGGAAACGTTGATAACTGCCACACATATATTAAATCTCAAAGGGAAACATATCGGTTGTCATGAAAATATCACTGATGGCTTTGAAAGTATCTGTGATTGTTAAGATGGCATTAATGGTTCTTATGCTATAAAAATATCAATAATTGTTATGAAAGTATACGTGATTGTTATAGAAATCATATCACGGATTTCCGAGGAAGCAATATTTCTTACAAAATGTCGTTTCACGAAAATATTTTCTTGTCGCTTGTATGAGTACACTCAGTGAGAAACTTTGGCTAGTGACATACATACATGCATTTATACATGCATACATACAAGCACACACACATGCATGTATGCATGTATGCATGTAGATACGTATATATTCATATATAGAGAATCCATACCATGTAGCACAGGTGTGCATCCACACGCACACATACATACTCATTCATTCACTCACTCATTGTACCTGACATCCATATAAATATACAGAGTCAGTAAAATAGGAGTGATCGATTGACTGACGGAATGATTAATCAAAACAATCGAACAGTTAATTGGTTAAATGGTTAGCTAAGTGACTAATAAGAGTGCTTATTATTGGCATGCTGATCCTCCTGAGATACAACAAAACCTATTTCAACACACGTGTTCACATCAAGAATCTTGTAGACCAAATTCAAAAACGACATACATACATATATACATACATATATACTTATATACATACATACATACATATATATATATATATATATATATATATATA
>NC_068991.1:63600002-63600795 GCF_001194135.2 Octopus bimaculoides
TATATAATAGGGTGGTGTTGATGATGATGGTTATAGTTTTACACTCGTAGGAATTTACAATGAAGAGAAAAATACTACTCGATATTATGTAAAGTGGAATAGCATTTATTCGAAACTGAGTCTTCGAATACACTACCTGGAGTTTCTCTTTCCTGTCTTTCTCCCACTCTCGCTCTCTCTTTGCCTATGTATCTGTCTGCTGTCTTTCTGCCTGTCCGTCTGGCATATACACTAAGTTAGAAGTTCAAATCTATCTCCAGCTTACAAACATCTTAGTCCGATGTTCATCTCGGTTTCCATGTAGTTTAAGTGATAGAGATTATCCACTTCACCCCACCGCCTCCGGCCCTGAAGGGGGCATTAGTTCATCTCAGTGTTAATTCCTTCCCACTACTGTCGCAGTTACTTATATAAATATAATTTCAAAGGTGTTTGTAAGGCATATTTGCCATATATGTTGTTGGCACTCCGTCGCTTACGACGTCGAGGGTTCCAGTCGATCCGATCAACGGAAATTAACCTGCAAGTGGCTGAGCACTCCACAGACACGTGTACCCTTAACGTAGTTCTCGGGGATATTCAGCGTGACACAGTGTGACAAGGCTGGCCCTTTGAATTACAGGTACAACAGAAACAGGAAGAAAGAGTAAGAGAAAATTGTGGTGGAAGAGTACAGCAGGGTTCGCCACCATCCCCTGCCGGAGCCTCGTGGAGCTTTAGGTGTTTTCGGTCAATAAACACTCACAAGGCCCGGTCTGGGAATCGAAACCGCGATCCTATGACCGCTAGTCCG
>NC_068991.1:63602015-63602721 GCF_001194135.2 Octopus bimaculoides
TATATATATATATATATATATATATATATATATATTACTTCTACTGACGATAGACCCGTTGCCTACACGGTTATAGATGAAATTTAACCCACGCAGTTTCAGGTTCAATTTCACTGCACAGCACCTCCTTGCGCGAGTGCTTTCTACCATACCCCGGCTTCACTCATACCTTGTGAGTGAATATGTTAAATGACAAAAACTCTGATGAAAAACATATATACATACATGTATATGTATGTATGTATGTATGTATGTATGCATGCATGTATATGCGTGACTATCTCTTCAGTGGCTTTTTATCAGTTGTTGGACTTTATTTTTAAGACCAGAGAACTATTTCTTGCAAAACATTGGTTTGGGAATCAAACAACTGAAGAAAGCCATTGGAAAGATAGCCATAGTAGTTTGGACGACTTAAGAAGTTTGGATTGACGAGACACCTCAAGTAGGACTCTTTCTGCGCAGGCAAAATCTAATTTCGACTTCCCTACTCGACTCAGGCGAAACTTATCGGCTAAGTGGTAGAATACCTGTGATTCTAAGATACATGCGAGATATGCAAAAATGGATTCATAACAATGCAATTACTCTAAAGGGTAGCATCCGGGTGAGTAAGCATGCAGCATACCTGATGCTTCCCTCCACACACACACATGTACATATATGACATATATATATATATATATATATATATATATATATATAT
>NC_068991.1:63603756-63607182 GCF_001194135.2 Octopus bimaculoides
ATATATATATATATATATATATATATATACATATATATATATATATATATGCACACAAACACACACATACACACGCACACACACAATCACACACACCCACACACTCACTCACTCACAGGCATATAACAATGCACAAATAGATGTACGCACATATATGCTCTTTCAGTAAGTGACATTTCAGAATAATTAATGCACCACCTACCTACCTACCTACCTACCTGCTCAACCCCACCCTACCTACTACTACTAGTCTTTTACAAATATCTCTCATAAATATATATATATAGACTACATAACATTATTCCAAACATACTGACTTAATTCCTACCAATAACACTAGAGATTCTTCTCTCAAGTTTTATTTTGCTTATTTCCCACTCCCACCATTCGACCTGATACGTGTCCTTGATTCAGTTATTTGGGAGTCAATTAGGGATTTCAGAAATTACTGGCATTTAAAATTTTGTTTCGTCATTTTTGTGCTTACTTGATTTCATGTTATAGGTATCCCCGAAGCCACATTTTCACTCCATAGCACATTTAAATATATGTCATTGTATCTTCGTGTTCTCTATAATATCATCATTGTTTTGAAATCTTTAAAGTTTATGAAAGCCTATTCCTACAGTGTGAGCAGCACTGGATTAACCATCAAGCAAAACGAGCACGCGTCAAGGGAAGTAAATGGTTTATGGTACAAAAGAAATCACTTTAAGCTTGCTAAAATAATATTTGGGATGCCTTAGCTCTACTAAGCGTAGAAGCATGAGTTACGTAGGATTGGGTTTGAGGGTTTGATCAATGATGTTGCAATAAAAAAAAGGAGGAAACTTTTCATATATAAGTTAAGTGGAAGTATACAAAAAGAAACATTATTTTCCATCTTATTAGTTTTGCTTCGTTTTGAAAAATGCAAATTTATTTTATGGTTTATTATTGTTTATATTTTGAATTACACAAACACACACACACATATGTATGTAGGGGGGCATCAAAATCTGTTAAGTGTTTAGGACCTCTGTGGGTTTTAATACGCGGAGTTTCGTTCAATACTGATGCAGAATTGAGAGCTTGGTTGGATCAATTTTTCGAGTCGAAATCGGGTGATTTCTACCACAGAACGTTGGGAACGTTGGGAAGAACGTTGGGAAGAAGTTGTAAACAACAAGGGTGAATACATTATTGATTAATTAGTTATTTTTTATTAAACCTTTTAAAAAATTTAAATTAAAAAAAAAATGGTGGGAACTTAGTTGCCAACCCAATATTATTAGTGCTTTGGACAGAGTGCTTCGCGGCATTTTCCCACCTCTCAGTTCAAATGTCACCTAGATCGATTTTGCCATCCATCCTTTCGGAATCGATAGAATAAGTACCAACTGAAAACTGAGGTCGATGTAATTGACTAACATCCTCTCCTCAAAATTGTTGTCCTTGTGTCAAAATCATAAAGAATTATTATAATCGTCTCCACAACCATCACCGTCACCACCACCATCACCAAGACCAAACTCTTTCGCCGAACCGCTAAGTTACGGGGACATAAACACACCAGCATCGGTTGTAAAACGACGGTGGCGGGTGACAAACAGACACAGACAGACACACACACACATAAATACACGCACACGCACACTCACACACACATAAATACACGCACACGCACACTCACACACACACACACACACACACACATTTATAATCTTTGTAAGCCTTATTCTATCGGTTTCTTTTGCCGAGCTGCTAAGTTACGGGGACATAAACACACGAGCATCGGTTGTCAAGCGAAGTTGGGGGGACAAACACAGACACACAAACATATACACACACATACAAACGACATTTAGTCTGGACGCAGACTAAATACATATTGAAATATAAACAACGAAAAGTAAAGAACAAAATTGTATAACATATGCAAATGAACACATTTCCAAAGTAGAATCTGTTTGACCTTTACTGAACCAATCAAAATTCCTAAAACTCTTATAATATAGAATGCTGTACCACGTATAAATATATAAGATAAAAGATAAATACAGAAATGCAGAGAACATACTTTTATTTAAGAGATACAGGTACAAAATAATACACAGCAGCAGTCACAGAGGAACTGGCGTCTTGTGACACATACGCCACAGAAACCGAATCAAAGCGGCTGCGCGGCGAACTACTACAGACCGCGAAATTCAAAGCTAGCCAGTTACAAAAATAGTTGGATTTCTGATAATTCCGGATTTCTGGATACCGGATAAGAGGTTCGGTACCTATATATACATACATACATGCACACACACACACACACACACACACACACACACACACATACATTCTCTTTTACTCTTTCACTTATTTCAGTCATTTGGCTGCGGCCATGCTGGAACACCACCTTTTAATCGAATAAATCGACCACAGGACTTATTCTTTGTAAGCCTAGTACTTATTCTTTCGGTCTCTTTTGCCGAACCGCTAACTTACGGGTACGCAAATATACCAACATCGTATATATACGACGGGCTTCTTTCAGTTTCCGTCTACCAAATCCACACACAAGACTTTAGTTAGCTATAGTAAAAAGCACTTGCCCAAGGTGCCACACAATGGGATTGAACCTGGAACCATGTGGTTTTGAAGCAAGCTTCTTACCATGAACCTATACCTGGGCTTACACACACACACTCTATCTATCTATATATCTATCTATAGATAGATCGATAGCGTGCGCACACACACACATACATAGAACATTCATATATGCATTGGTTTCAATTTTTGGCACAAGGCCAGCAATTTCGGGGGAACGGGTAAATCAATTACATCGATCGCAGTGCTCAACTGGTACTTGTTTTTATGGACCACGAAAGGATGAAAGGCAGAGTCGACCCCCTACAGAATTTGAACACAGCACGTAAAGACGGACGAAATGCCGCCAAGCATTTCTTCCGGTCTGCAAACGATTCTGTCCGGCGTAGTAACGCCTTTGTCAGCTCACATCCTTACACACACATTTGTGTATTAAACAATTACATCTGTGAAGTGTCACTTTCGCTGTAGGAAAACATTTAAGCTCTCTAGCATACACAAACATACACACACACGCACTGACACACACTCACATACCTTCTAATAGATCATTGTCTTTAGTGTGAAGTGTCGTTGAATGCTATCGACACTTCTTAGTAGTGCTTAGAAAGTAAATGACACGAAGACTTACTGACTTTTCCCACTATAACAATGACAGTGTTGGCACTCCGTCGCTTACGACGACGAGGGTTCCAGTTGATCCGATCAACGGAACAGCATGCTCGTGAAATTAACGTGCAAGTGGCTGAGCACTCCACAGACACGTGTACCCTTAACGTAGTTCTCGGGGATATTCAGCGTGACACAGTGTGACAAGGCTGACCCTTTGAATTACAGGTAGAA
>NC_068991.1:63607480-63609549 GCF_001194135.2 Octopus bimaculoides
AGTGAAACTCACAGATGTCGCATGTTCTTAGATAAACATTCCTACTAACTCGCTCACCGAGTAATTTCTTTGATATCACGGCTAAATAAGTGTCTATTTATAAGTGGAAACCACTTATTATAGGCTCGGTTATAGTTACGGAAAAACCGGCGCCCCAAAGTGATCACAATAAGTGGCTTCTAATGTATGTATGATCACACACACACACACACACACACACACACACACACACACACACACAAATTAGGGTTCAAAGTTGCTTCAAATGTTCAGGCCGCTAAGTTTTGCCATCTCAGGGAAACCCTCAAATATTGACAATACAAAAAGCCACATGACAAAGACTTGAGCTTTACTTTTGGTAAGGCCGAGAAAAACTTCATCTCTGATCGGGTGCTGGCCCTCAAGAATGCTCAACTAAAAGCCGCATTACATCAGTGTGTTTGTAAATATGAAAGCAGTGTTGGTGCTACACACTACACAGATCTTGTTAGTATTTCTAAGGTGTCAATTTATCATTATTATACAATGATATATTGGTTTCATATTTCGGCACAAAGCTAGCAATTTTGTGAAGAGACGAAATCGATTATATCGATCTGGTGCTCAGCTGGTACCTTTCTCATCGTCTGGTACTTATTTCATCCGAAAGGATGGAAGTCGACCTTTCTGAAATTTGAACTCAGAAAGTGGAAACGAATTTTGTCCGACGTGCTAACGATTCTGCCAGTTCGCCGACTTTAATACAATGACATATTATGGATAGCGTCCTTATCTTAATTTCATTGTCGCAAATTCGTTTGACTGTTATAAGAATCCGGATGTACAACACGTGTAGTACAACAGCTGAAACATTCTGATCTTAGGAAACAGCGAGAGGAAACGCATCTAAATGTATCAGTTTATAATAAGCCACGTCCAAACCCGTGCATGCTACTTGTTAGTCTACATTTGTGATTTTTTGGTTGAACTCAGAGTTCCTTGTATATCTGTGGTGAATATCTTAATTAAATTCACGAGGTGTCGTCGTTTTTGTTTTTCCTAATGTTCTATTGCTCCCCAAATTAGGCTTCTGATCAATTAGATCCATGGTTTAAAAAAAAAACAAAAACAGAAGAATTCCAGCTATGACATCGCAATGTATGTTTAGAACAATATTCTTCTATCTGCCTCTCTATTTTTAAGTAATACGAGTTCCGCAGGAGGAGCGGCTGCTATTTGTGGCATCTTGTGTGACGACGTAAAAGCGTAAAAGCTCTGCGTCATTGTCGAAGACGATATTGCGCACCTTCAAGTTTGTCAGAATCAAACAGCTTTATGATTAAAAGGTTTCTCGCAATGGCCGAGCCGTGTTGTTTTTTATGTGCAGCAATAAATTATCCACTACGTGTCCTTTATTTTGCTCAAAACGGCAGGGTGATGTTTGAGGTATATCTGGCTGTTATTTCATGAAGGTTGAGTGGCCACTTAACAAGCTCACCGGCATAAATGAAAGCCACAAGCAAAGAACCAATAGTTTATTTACAATTTAAGATATAAACAACTCGAAGGTGACACGTGGTAAGAAGCTTGCTTCCTAACCACATGGTTCCAGTTTCAGTCTCGCTGCGTGGCTTCGAACGCAAATGTCTTCAACTATAGCCACGGGCCAGCCAAAGCCTTGTGAGTGGATTTGGTAGACGGAAACTGAAAGAAGCCCGTCGTATCTATCTATCTATCTATCTACCTATCTGTCTGTCTGTCTGTCTATCTATCTATCTATGTGTATGTGTCTTCGTGTCTGTGTTTGTTCCCCATCACTGCTTGATAACCGCTGTTGATGTGTTTACGTCCCAGTAACTTAGCGGTACCAGGTTTAATAAAAAAAAAAGCATTTATATATTAACAGTTTAGATCTTAATTATAAAAAATAAATATGAAACCATTATTCTATGCTAATTTAGTGAATTTTGTCAAGGTCCCTTTTCAGTTTGTAAGATAGAAATTTAAGTGTAATAAAATGTTTGAAAAGAAATTTAAAGTGCCGATGTGATAACTGTAAACCTACTTTTGGGCCACTCTCTCTCTCTCTC
>NC_068991.1:63611071-63611712 GCF_001194135.2 Octopus bimaculoides
CGTGCAAGTGGCTGCGCACTCCACAGAAACGTGTACCCTTAACGTAGTTCTCGGGGATATTCAGCGTGACACAGTGTGACAAGGCTGGCCCTTTGAATTACAGGCACAACAGAAACAGGAAGTAAGAGTGAGAGAAAGTTGTGGCGGAAGAATTCAGCAGGGTTCGCCACCATCCCCTTCTGGAGCCTCGTGGAGCTTTGGGTGTTTTCGCTCAATAAACACTCACAACGCCCGGTCTGGGAATCGAAACCGCGAGTCCGCTGCCCTAACCACTGGGCCATTGCGCCTCCACTTAGATACACATACAGGGTTGTAAATGAACCAACAGCGGATGCGAAGCGGTGTGGAGGAGCAAGCACAAAGACATACACAGACGCACGTATACGTTGAGTTTTCTCTACCAAGGTAAAGACACTTGCTCAAGGTGGGACTGAACTGAAACCACGCGGCTGCAAAGCGAGCTTCAAAACCACGCACACACTTGACACGAAACGAAACACAAGTTTCCAGAGTGCTACGTTGTATCTTCTGTTACAGATCTATCTATCTATCTATCTATCTATCTATCTATCTATCTATCTATCTATCTATCTGTCTGTCTGTCTGTCTGTCTGTCTGTCTGTCTGTCTGTCTGTCTGTCT
>NC_068991.1:63612311-63614470 GCF_001194135.2 Octopus bimaculoides
AATGATAAGTGATATAAAATAAAAAAAAAGAAAAAGAAAAAACAGTTATAATACAGGTAATATTACATTAATCTGACAGGTTACTCTATTCTTTTGTAGATTAAAAAAATATTATTCTCATATAAGAATGTTGTTGAAAGTGACTTCGAAGTTTCGGTCGGTTAAGCCATCGTCGGACACTTCGGCAATCCGACGATGGCTTAGCCGAAAACTTCGGAGCCACTTGTTTAAGAATAATAAATACACGCGCGCGCGCGCACACACACGCACACACACACACACACACACACACACACACACACACACACACACACACCATACACATATATGTGTGTGTTCTGCATGTGCGTGTGTGATTACGTGTGTATGCATGTATAATTGTGAACGTTCATGCGTGCACACCTTGTGTACAAATATATGAATGTATGCAAAATAAAAAAAAGACTCACGTTTGAAGTTTTCCTCAAACCACCCCTTGGGGTCAGTGTTGTTGATATTGGGTAATATTTTCGGGGAAGCACCGAGGTAATAGCCAGCCGCCCTCGTAACACCAATTTCGGTAATGTCTTGGTGTGTCAGATCGTCTTCCATTAGGTCATCTTCATAACTGATTCGATTGTGTAAGAATCCCTGGGTCGGATTTAGCAGACACGAACAGAACAGAAGCACCAACATAGAAAGGGACAGACTAGTGAAAGGGAATCCCTTGAAAACACGACGAGCGTTCGCTAGCGGCGGCGGCGGCGGCATCGCGTCCTTAATGTTGTTGATGCTGAAAGGTAATGTTCCTATTACTGCGTAGCTCTGGTTCTGACACTGTAGGTTTTGTTAGTTGTGAAATTGTGGTGGTCGCGTCCGCTGTTGTTGTCACTGGTAGCGGTAGCGCGTGGAGTGGTCTGTGTCGTAATTACTGTTGTTATTGTAGTAATAGCTGTAATAGTAGTAGTAGTAATAGTAATAGTAATAGTTGCTGTTGTTTTTCCCTGTTATGATAATGCTTGTAACAGTGGCCTGTGTTTTTTATTAAGGTGCTACTGCTGCTGCTGTTGTTGGTTGTCGTGGTGGCTGTTCTTGTGGTAAGTGTTCTGTCGATGTCGGTAGTTTTACTTGTAGGGGTGGTAGTGGTAGTGGTGGTTGTAGTAGTCGACGGTGTTGGACACTTCGCACTTCTGTCTACTACCTCTTTTCTGCTGCTGCTTCTGCTGCTGCGTCTGCTGTTCTTGTTGTTGCTGCTGTTGCTGCTGCTGCTGTAGTTGCTTCTGCCGCCCTCTATAGAAGCCGGCCTCGTTTAGCACCATACTTCACAGATTGATAGAAATAGAGCTGAACGATGAAGGGCAAAAGCGTATTTCATACAAGTGCCTCATTTCATTAGTGTGTGTGTGTGTGTGTGAGAGAGAGAGAGAGAGACAGAGAGAGAGAGTGTATATGTGTATGTATGTGTATATGTGTGTGTATATACATGTGACTGTACGTGTGTGTGTGCGTGTTTGTATGAGTGGGTGTTTGTGAGTGACGGAGCGAAGTTGCATCAGCGCGCGCGTAGATCTCTGCGTGTGTGTGTGTGTGTGTGTGTATGAGTGCGCGTGGTACATATGTGCGCATATGTGTATGTAAGTGGTATCTGTCTATTTGCTTGTCTCTCTCTCTCACTCTCTCTTCCCCTCTGTGCGTCAGGGTGTGGCTGAGTAAGGCAGTATCTGTCTTAGAGAACTATCTATTAGTGTGTTTATGTGTGTGTACGAGCGTGTACGTATATGTACGTGTATATGTGTGTTTGTGAGATTTATGTTCAAGTGCGTGTGTGGTTAAGCGAAGTTGCAACTGTGCATGCATCTGTGCGTGTATGTTGTATGTGTATGCATGCATGCGTGTGTGTGTGTGTGTGTGTATGAATGTATGCGTGTAATAATATGTGTGATAATGTGTTTTTTTTTTTTACATTAAAGCGAGTGAACGAGAGATGCTACATCTGTGTGTGTCTGTGTGTGTGCGTTTGAGAGTGTGTATGTGTGTATATTCATGTGCACATATGTAGATGTATGGGTTTATGTTAATAAGCCTGTCTGTTAGTGATGGAGTGATTCAGTGAGTGGAAGTATGAGGAGGTGAGTGAGTGACGGTGAGTGAACGAGAGACATACATAGATGGATATCTAT
>NC_068991.1:63616359-63618899 GCF_001194135.2 Octopus bimaculoides
CTACCACCACCACCAGCCATAATTACAGTAAGGTATTCCTCGCCGTCGCCGTCATCATCATCATCATCATCATCATCATCATCATCATCACCATCACCATCACCATCATCATCATCATCTACAACATCAACGGCAACCTGGGCCGATAATGTTGCTTGCACAGCAGATGTGTTGATAGGGGGGGGAGGGGAGGACCCTCATTACCTGTACTCATACGCGAAACCTCCTGATGACAAACACTCTTATCCTCCGTGAAAATAGTAGTTGATGTCAGTTACTTAATTTTCAATTGTGAATTATTAAACAGTCATCATTTTTCTCACTACAGACGAATAAAGCGGCACAGAAACTCACAAATAACCCCTTTTGTCCCTCCGAAAAAAAAAAAAAAGAAAGAAAGAAAGAAGAAGCCCCAAAAAACCCCACTGAAATATATTTCCAATTCTTCGTCTTTATTAATGAGAAAGCAAAACATAATTAGCCTATGCAGACGGTATCGGCCGAGAAGACTGCAACGAACGGCGGGCTTCCCGAGGGTGTCGGCTGATGGAGACGGGCGCCACCATTAAAACACTGGCGTTTCAAAGAGTTAGGGCAGGACGCATCGTTAAAATGGCTCTTCCCACGAACACAAATTAAATTTGTTCCATGGAGGATAGTGTCGGACGGAAAACAAGACAGGAAAATGAAACGGTGAAATAAACAAACAAAAAGGCTGTACAGCCAGACGTGGAGAAGTGTGTGTATATTGAACGCTGTGAAGCACGAACTGGAGAGGCGAAGATGTGCGTGCGAAGCTTAGGGAGTCCAAGACCGAAAAGAAATGGCAACTGGACACATGTGACCAGCGAGGGGTAGGGAGAAAGAGTGGCAGAAGGAGAGGATGTCATCAACGGTGCAAATAACATGAAATGCATGAACAAACGAGTGGAATACGTTAACAACGAGAAAAAAAATGGAAAACGGGACAAGTTAACACAGAGAACGGACCCTTCATCAGTTGTCGGCTGTTTATCCACTCATTTCAAGCAATTATATATATATCGGTACACTCATACACCTGTCCTGTATATACAAATGTATATGTTGAGACACACAAACTTAGTTGAGCGTATGCACACTAAATACATTGAAAAGCTTGTTGTTTTTAGATTTTTAAACATCCCTTCAGGAAGATTTTCGTCAACTAAATGCATGAATAATCCCATTTAATAGTGAGCTTTTCAATTCACCGTATTACATATGTAATTCCCGACTGTATTATTGTTTTCGTATGCAGAGGCGCTCCTCTGCGTTATATTCTTATTGGTTCTGTTGCTGTTACAAAAGAAATATTAGCCCACCCACGCCAGCACGCACACACACACACACACACAGACGCACGCGAGCACACGCACAAGCGCATGCACATGTAAACACACCCACGCACACATGCAGGCCCCATTGCATGCACATGCATACATATGCGCAAACAAAAGCAACGCATCTCTCTTTTGAATTGGGACTGGGTGACGGTGATGAAGCTGAAGTAATATCGTGAGAAAAACAGGTTTGTCGAAAGTCATTATCCCTTCCACTACCACCACCGTTAACCCTACATCTCTTATTAGCATCATCATCAACGCCCTCCTCCTCATCCCCTCCACCCCCTTCTTGCTCATATTATCACTCTGCCGGAGTCATGATGTCCTGTAAAAAACTTTCTACGTCATACATCTCACTCGTCGAGATATCTGCATTCAACTAATTTACAAGCTCTCTCTCACACGCACAGGCGCACACATTCATGTTAATAATAAGCTTATTACTCATCTTTCTCCCTCTCGGTATATATTTATACATACATAAATGTGTATGTATATATATCCTCAGTTACGATATATATATGTACATACTGACACGTGTACCCTTAACGTAGTTCCCGATGGGATTCAGCATGACACAGTGTGACGAGGCTGGCCCTCTGAAATACAGGTACAACAGAAACAGGAAGTAAGAGTGAGAGAAAGTTGTGGTGAAAGAGTACAGCAGGGTTCGCCCCCCCCCACTGCCGGAGCCTCGTAGAGCTTTAGGTGCTTTCATTCAATAAACACTCACAACGCCCGGTCTGGGAATCGAAACCGTGATCCTACGACCGCGAGTCCGCTGCCCTAGCCAATGGGCCATTGCGCCTACACAGGTGTATATAAATATATACATAAATGTGTATATAATATATATATACAATCAAACCTTGGGAGATGCATTATGCCGGTAATAAACACACGCACTGGTTCAGTCCTTTATTAATTTATATAGTCTTTTGTTAAATTATTTCATTGCACTCTTGCAATCTCTTCAGTAACTTGTCTCTCCACTTCCATTTATTTTGAATGTATGATTTGGCGTTGTGTTGAAACTGTTCGTATGTGTGCACGCTCATATGTGTGCACGCACTAATGTGTTCGTGCTTGTATGTAAGTATGTGCGTCCATGTGTGTTTGTAACAATTTCGTTTATATCAGATCAGATAGAGACTTTGGACTTCTTTCTTCCTTCGG
>NC_068991.1:63619383-63620146 GCF_001194135.2 Octopus bimaculoides
GAAATATATATATATATTATTTTTAATTAAAAATTTTTTTTTTTAAATTTATTTATTTACGTTCACATTCCGCATCATATGTGTGAACAACACATGCAACCATGGGCAATTGTAAAGCCCTCATCTACGTGTATTTGGTGTTCAAAATTGGTCGCGTTTCAGTTATGAGGACCGACTCCTGTATTTGTCGCAACGATGCGTCACTGGGGTGTCTAGACACGATTTCTATGCTAATTCGGTCCAGTACACCACCATGTTGTTCTTTGGCATGCTGGTAGAGCACCGAGGTTTGTTTTTGATTATTATAGTCCCTCCAATGTCCATTTACACGCTCAACCAAACTTCTTGCCGTTTCACCTATGTACGTCGTGTTTCTGTTTTTACAATCACCATCCATACAGCTTATTTTGTAGACCACATTTTTGGCTTTGCAGTTGATACCAGAACTATATTTGCACACAATGCAATTCTCTTCTACACACTTTGTCCTTCTGAAGGGATATGTTTTACATATTATTGATCTAATGGATCTCCCTGGTTTTTCTATAACATTTATCCTCAACTTACTACTTTTGAGGATTTTTCGAAATCTGCGGGCTAGTTCTCCGTGTGGTGTGGCGTCTATAAACATTACTCCCTGGAACTTGTCGGTATTGTACCACGTGCTCTTTCTGTTTGTTTTGTCACTAATTCTTTATAGTCTATTCCACTGTTTATTACGGTATCTAGGTTGTGTTCCATCTGTATCTTTGACAACAATCTC
>NC_068991.1:63623648-63626617 GCF_001194135.2 Octopus bimaculoides
TATATATATATGGTGGTTGTCTACTCCTTAAACAGAGTTTGACCACCTCCTGCACCTACACCTTAGCCCTTTCATGGCGTCTGATGTGGCTTTTTAAACCAGACAGTGTTTTGAAAAAAACACCCACACAGATTGCACCTCTGATTTGCACTACCAATGCCTGCAAGTAAGTTCTGCTCATTGTGGATCCTAACATGTCTTTTAAGACCCCCATTGGATTTGCAAACCCTCTAGCACACACCACATTCAAACATGTGCACAGACATATAATCACGTATGTGTGTGTGTGTGTGTGTGTGTGAGAGTGTGTGTGAGTGTGTGTGTGTCTCTGATACCTCTTTACTTATATTTTCAAATAACCGTTCTAGCCTTTAGTTATAGTTAATATTTAACTTGACTCACATCTCTTTCTCATAAGGATAAACATGTATCTCCTAGATTCTATTCTTCTGCTATTTCCTTTCTCAAGTTTATTGTAAACATTTTGTTTATACTTCCTGCACTGAAGAGTACATTGATATATGTATAAGTAATTAATTTAATCTAATTCAATTCAATCATGAATTTGCATGATTTTTATATCTCTGTACGAAACGATCGTCTGCATGAATTAAAATTCTCTTATATATTAAAAAAAACTTGTATTCATTTTAAACTATATTGATGAGTTTTATGGGATTTTTTCCATAAAGCGGCGAGGAGGCAGAATCGTTAGCACGGGGGAAAATGCTTAGCAACATTTCTTTTGTCTTTACGTTCTAAGTTCAAATCTTCCCATCTCAATTTTGCCTGTCATCCATCCTGGGTAGATGAAATACGTATCAGTTGAGCAAAGGGGTCGCTGTAATCGACTTACCACTTCCACAATGCACTGGCTGGTCTTGTGCTAAAATTTAAAATCAAATTTGTGTACTTAGCCGATGCCATAATTCTAAATTGCAGTGCACCAACGCCATCTTAACATCTGATAATTCATGTGATATTAATCACATGAAAGAATTGACGCATTGAAGTGACGCACTGTCACCCTCATTGTTTGTTATTGTACACTCACACACACACACACACACACACACACACACACGCACACGCATATACGTAAATACAAGATAGCTGCCGAATCGCTGACAATTAACCTTATTTCTGCGTTTTCTTTGTGTTGTCTTTCAGTGTCCATGGGATTGCCAATGGCTTTTAAAAATAGCGAGTGACTTCCACATTTTGTTGTGAAATACGGCATCTTCATTACTCATGGGTTGCAATTAGCTGCTCGTTCTCAACAGCACTTCAATTGTGCACTTTCATGTGCTACGTGAGTCGAGATCAGCTGGAAAATTCCCAGCTCATAATGGATCAGCTCCTAAAAATTGATTGTATTCAACTCGAAGCCCTTCAAAGTACTTGCGGATGTGATTTGTGAGGCGAGCTCTGGGGAAGCAAACTCGTCACCATTCGTCTCCCTCAAAACGTGAGATTGTTCATTTTACACTAACCCATTCAAATATAACTTCCTGAAATGTGACGCTATTGGTTACATACATACATACATACATACATACATACATACATACATACAAACGTACATACATAAATACATATATACATACAAACGTACATACATACATGCATACATACATAGGTGCAGACGTGGCTGTGTGGTAAGTAGCTTGCTTACCAGCCACATGGTCCTGGGTTCAGTGGCACCTTGGCAAGTGTCTTCTACTATATCCTCGGGCCGACCAAAGCCTTGTGAGATGAGTGGGTTTGGTAGACAGAAACTGAAGGAAGACCGTCGTATATATGTATACACACACACACACACACACACACACACACACACACACACACACACACACACACACACACACACACACATACACACACACACACATATATATATACGTGTGTGTGAGTGGTGTTCCTCCACCATCGCTTGTCAACCGATGTTGCTATGCTTACGTCCCCGTAACTTAACGGTTCGGCGAAAGAGACCATAGAATTAGTACTAGGCTTACAATGAATAAGTCCCGGGGTCGATTTGTTCGACTGATGGCGGTGCTCCAGCATGACCGCAGTTAAATGTCTGAAACAAGTAAAAATTAAAAGAATACATACATTCAAACAATATGTATGTGTGTTTGTATGTTTGAATGTATGTATGTATGTATGTATGTATGTATGTATGTATGTATGTATGTATGCATGTGTGTGTAAGTGTGTGTGTTCATGTATGTATGTATGCTTTTTTGAATGTATATATGTATGCATGGATATATACATGTATGTATGTATGCTGTCAGATCTTTCTTTCGAAATATATGGGCTGCAACTGAGAAGTGTTCGGAATTTCCGAGAAGAACGATAATTAAAGAGGTAAATTCAGAAAGAAAGTGTAGGTCAGACAACAAATTCTCAGACGCAAAATTTAGAACATATTTTTAAAAATACATTTTGTTGCGGGTCAATAGATCTCTTTATATTAAAATACCACATATAAATATATCGATAAAAATATAGATTAAAAGAATGTAAAAATATTCGAAGTGTAAATAAAGTTAACCATATATGGATTATGGAAAACAACAGTAGGAAAGAGTCTAAGCCATAAAGTAGCTAAAGAAGAAATTTTCAGACAGTTCAAAGAGTAAATAACTACATTATAACCATTTTCTAATGTAGGCACAAGGTCCGAAATTTTGGGGGAGAGGGTCAGTCGATTAGATCGACTCCAGTACGCAACTGGTACTTAATTTATTAACGCCGAAAAGATAAAAGGCAAAGTCGAGCTCGGCGAAATTTGAACTCAGAACACAAGGGTTGGCGAAATTCCGGTAGGTCTCTCGCCCGACGTGCTAACGTGTCTGCCAGCTTGCTGTATTAGTAGCTACCTTATAATAAAAGATTAAACATTAAGGAAAAGTCCTGTTATTAGAGGAGATATGTATGTATGTATGTGTGTGTGTGTGTGT
>NC_068991.1:63626854-63628731 GCF_001194135.2 Octopus bimaculoides
TAGGGTAGCAAAAAAAAATTTAGAAATTTTATTTACCACCAGTGGGTTAAATGTCCTATTATAGGCATCTCTGCATTTTAAATGAAAATATATATATATATATATATATATATATTACAGGCACTCCGTCGATGACAGCAAAGGTTCCAGTTGATTCGATCAGCGGAGAACAGCCTGCTCGTGAATTAGCGCGCATGTGGCTGTGCAATGCACAGACATGTATACACATAACGTAGTTCTTAAGGAGATTCAGAATAACACAATGTCACAAAGCTGGCCCTTTGAAATACACGTGCTACTCATTTTCGCCAGCTGAGTGTATATTGGAGCAATATGAAATAAAGTAGCTTGCTGAAGGATTACAACTCGCCCTTGCGTATTGAACTCACGACCTTACAATCGTGAGCCGAGTGCTCTTAACCACTAAGCCACGTGCCTTCACACAGCACACACACACACACACACACACACACACACACACACACATATATGTGTGTTTGTGTCTGTGCATACATGTATATAATATATACATGTGTGTGTGTGTGTATGTGTGTGTGTGTGTGTGTGTGTGTGCATGTATATATGTATGTATATATATATATATGCATACACTCCTAGAACAATGGTTTCGATATTCCATACTTCAGCATCGTATTTCAGAGAAAGACGTTTTACAAACGCCCCCCCCCCACTCTTTGCATGGTTCCCAAACCAAAGGGAAGCTAATATTGCGCTGTGTTCTCAACTATCCCAACCCACCATGACTCTCTTTTCAGCTATGTGGATTAGTAACCACTAATGTTAAATTTCAATAGAAA
Organism: Octopus bimaculoides; assembly: GCF_001194135.2. Taxonomy (NCBI): domain Eukaryota; kingdom Metazoa; phylum Mollusca; class Cephalopoda; order Octopoda; family Octopodidae; genus Octopus; species Octopus bimaculoides. Next base: position 63,627,673 of record NC_068991.1, read on the forward strand.
TTACCAAAAAAGGCGAGGTATTGTACTGGTTTCAAAATTTGGCACAAGGCCGGTAAAGTTCGTGGCGTCGATTTAAATGCATGTCGGTGTTCGACTGCTTCTTATGTTATCGACCCCGAAAGGATGAAAGGCAAAAGCGACAATGGCGGTGTTTGAACTCAGAACGTAAAAACGGACGAGATGCTGCTAGGTATTTTTTGTCCGGCGTGCTAACGATTCTGCAAGCTCGCCGTCTTATAGGCGAGGAATTATTTTATGACAGTAGTCATGATAGATCGTTGACCAGGGACTATTCAATTTTTTTTCTCCGTGTTTTTCTCCTTGTTTTCTCCGTATTCTTTCTGTTGAAGAGCGTAGCTCGAAACGTTAAAGACTTTCTGTATTCCCGAGCGTCAAACTAATACTTCCTTTTGTTGTTTACACTACCTGTCCTCGTTTGTTGTTGTTTTTCGTACATTCTCCCAATTATTTTATGAAACTGGACATTACTGCATTATCAATCATATTTCTGTTCATTGATAGCAACATGTCCGAATGATATTCTAACAAGATCTGTCGATTCTGTTAAGAAGTCTGAAAGAGAAAAGAGAAAGCTAAACTTATCTCATGATCTTTTGTGTTCCATTTAGGTCTAAAACTATGCTCACAAATACCGGCCCACCTTATCTGTCCCCTCTGTGTTCAGCCCTGTGTGGCTAATAAAGGAATCTATCTATCGATCGATCTATCTATCTATCTATCTCTATGGACGGACGGTAGACGTGTCGGCTCTGTAAGTTTTGCCTTTTTCATGTTTTAAAAAGTTTGTTTGTAAAATTTATTTTATATACAAAGTTGTATAACAACTTGTAGACTCTCTGGTGCAAGTTTTTTGCGACGGAAATCTGCCCTGTGTGGCACATTTCCAGGATATAAAAACCAATCTCGGCTTTCTAGCCATTTTTTTTTGAGACGATGGCGTCTTGTAGCCATGAACATTTTTGTGAAACGAACGCTGCAGTCTGCAGTGTTTCGTTCGAAAAAGAATTTCCTAGTCTTCCTTCCTCACAGTTAAAGGAG
>NC_068991.1:63635054-63639980 GCF_001194135.2 Octopus bimaculoides
ATATAAAAATGTGTGTATGTATATATGTATGTGTGGCTTTTTTTCTGTGTGTGAGAGTAGTTGTGTGTGTATGTATGTGTGTCTGTGTGCGTGGTGTGTGTGTGTGTGTGTGTGTGTGTGTGTGTGTGTGTGTATTTGTGTGTGTGTTTGTACAGCACGTAAGTATGAAGACACTTTGAAACAAATACATATAGATACATTCAGGCAATTACACATAACCGTGCATACACAACCCGATCTTAACTCTACCCGAGTCTTTAGTAGCTGCGTGACATTATAAACTTCCACAGGAAATACTTGGGCCAGGACTGATGGCTCAGTAGACACAATGAATAATCAATCGAGAGGACAGAATTTCGTATCTTAAGTCTCTAAGAACTGCTTCCCCACCTCTGTGGCAAAGTTACCCCATTCTCAAGTTACCCCAGTACACCGCGCCGTAAAGAAGTACGACAATGTAGGAATACAGTTCTATATTTAAGAGATGAGGAATTATGTACATTATTTACTTTATTCACATTTGATGGATATTTGTCCTCATCTTGTTTGTTGTTAACACAACGTTTCAGCTGATATACCCTCCAGCCTTCATCAGGTGTCTTGGGGGAAATTTCAAACCTGGCTTCTCATATGACCACGGGCATATGGCGTAGTGGTTAAGAGCGCGGGTCACTAACCCCAAGATTCCGAGTTCGATTCCATGCAGTGACCTGAATGATGATAATAATAATAATAATAATAATAATAATAATAATAATAATAATAATAATAATGATAATGATAATAATAATAATAATGATAATGATGATGATGATGATGATGATGATAATAATAATAATAATAATAATAACATCGAAAAATACCTTAGGAATGAGAACCCAGGTTCGAAATTTCCCCAAGACACATGAAGAAAGCTGGAGGGTGTATCAGCCGAAACGTTGTGTTAACAACAAACAAGATGAGGACAAATATCCGTCGAATGTAAATAATGTAATGTAGGAATAATTCACTGCTCTGTGCAAAGTCTTAAGCGGAAAATTATGAGAATGTATCAGGGATTCACTAAGTTGAGGTAATTTTAGATACACATTCTAAAGAAGGAGATTTCGATATAACTGGGCTAACTGGTAGAAAGAACAACCAAGTACCATCAAAACACAACCTGATGCAGCAAAAGGTGAAAAGGACATTACAGGAAGGTCAAACAATTTACAAAAAGCAGCAACGAGATGTCTCTTAAATCGCCACCTACAATCTTGAATAGTGAAAGGAAGCATCGGATGTTTTATATACGCCATGCACGAATGAAAGAAGAGAAGGTCATGGCTGGAGAAACCTTTGTTGACAGGTCCTGCTTGGTGATTGTTGATGTTGTATTAAAGAAGAGGAGGCGCAATGGCCCAGTGGATAGGGCAGCGGACTCGCGGTCATAGGATCGCGGTTTCGATTCCCAGACCGGGCGTTGTGAGTGTTTATTGAGCGAAAAACACCTAAAGCTCCACGAGGCTCCGGCAGGGGATGGTGTCGAACCCTGCTGTACTCTTCCGCCACAACTTTCTCTCACTCGTTCTTCCTGTTTCTGTGGCGCCTGTACTTCAAAGGGCCAGCCATGTCACACTGTCTCACGCTGAATATCCCCGAGAACTACGTTAAGGGTACACGTTTCTGTGGAGTGCTCAGCCACTTGCACGTTAATTTCACGAGCAAGCTGTTCCGTTGATCGGATCAACTGGAACCATGGTCGTCGTAAGCGACGGAGTGCCAACAACAACAACAACATTAAAGAAGAACAATAATTAGAATTCTACGAAGTAAACTCTATTGTATGTATTGAGAATCATCAGAATCTTCGTGTTTGGAGGTTGTCCAACACATATCCCAGCCCCTTTCTTCCCACCTTCTTGTTCATCTTCCCCGTCTCCGCCACTTACCCCACCCCGACTCCCCCCTCTTCCACGACGTCGTCGTATCATCATCTTCGTCATCACCATGATCATGATCATCATCATCATGATCATCATAATCATCATCGTCATCATTGTCGTCGTCGTCGTCGTCATCGTCATCATCATCATCATCATCATCACGATCAGCATCATCATCGTCGTCGTCGTCGTCTTCATCATCATGATCATTGTCGTCCGCGTCGTCGTCGTCATCGTCGTCATCGTCGTCATCATCATCATCATCATCATCATCATCATCATCGATATCATCACCTTTATCATTATTAACATCTCCACCATCACTTGTTGCTGCTACTACTACTACTACTACTACTACTACTACTACTACTACTACTACTACTACAGCTGCTGCAGTGATCCTTGAGGAATAAGTTTCAACATCCTGTATACATTTTCTACAGTTAGTTCTGGCATGCAACTCGCCGGTCGATCTTCGCCGTGTGAATGGTTTTACTGTTTTGATATCGGATTTATTTCTGCCAAGGCCAAGCAGCTTGTTCAATTTACATCGCCATCTATTGAGAACTTAGAGGAAAAGGTCGATAAGATTCCCTCGACAGGAAGGTCATGTTTTGTACCAGTATTCGACTACCGATTCATTTCCTGCTTTCCTGTCCTGAAGAATTTCTGCGCATGTATGTATGTATATATGTATGTATGTATATATGTATGTGAGTGTGTGTGCATGTATGTATATATGTATGCATGTATATATGTATGTGAGTGTGTATGTATGTATGTATGTATGTATGTATGTATGTTGTGTATCTATGAATATATGTATGTACGTATATGTATGTATATATGTATATCTGTAAGTATGGGTGTATATAGGTATATATGCGAGTGTGTATATATGTATATATATGTATGTATGTATGTATGTATGTATGTATGTATGTATGTGTGTGTCTATTTTCATATGTAAGCATGTATGTATGTGTATATATGTGTGTGTGTGTGTGTGTACACATAAATGAGGGTGTGCTGAAAAGTTCCTGGTTTTAAGGTTTGCACGAAATGTTTTGTTGGAGGCCCAACCTTCCGAGTTCTTTTACAGGGCCTATACAGAACAGATGACGAGCTTCTATCAGTTTCCGTCTATCAAATCCACTCACAGTACTTTGGTTGGCTCAAGGATATAGTAGTAAAGACTTGCCCAAGGTGCCACGCTGTGGGACTGAACTCAAAGCCATGTGGTTGAGAAACAATCTTCTTACCACACAGCCACACCTGGATCGTTTTTCTTTTATCGACACCGAATGAATGAAAACCAAATTCGACCTCGGTGGGATTAGAACCCAGAGCACAGAAAGTTGTTGGGAAATAAATACCACGAAGCATTGTCATCAACACTTTAAGGTGTTTACCAATTTTCAGAAGACATCACAAATGAGAGAGCCTTCACAACCGAAAGACACTTATCTTATATTTCAGAGTCTGTGTATTCCTGAGTTTCGTTTATTCGTATCATAATTTACGCTGCTGATCGTGGGAAAGAGACGAAAACTGTAACAGACCGACCGTTTCTACATCCCTAAAACGTCATGAATTCATGTCAATAAAGAAACCGATATATCTTGTGGGTGGGTAGATTATAGGTCGTATCAAATGAAGGGGATATTACTACATATTTCTGTCTTTGATGTAAGCCATGTCTTAGGGAATCCTATGACGAACCTCCTGTTTTGCCCACGTTTATGCGCGTGAATGTTGGACGCATATTTCAGTAAATGATAGCATGTTGATTATGCATGTATTTTGAGATTACAGCAACGAGTTCACGGCGTTACTCTCTCTTTTACACATGTCTAAAGAAAAACTTGTCACATGTCTATCTATCTATCTATCTATCTATCTATCTATCTATCTATCTATCTATCTATCTATCTATTTACCTACCTACCTACCTACCTACCTACCTACCTACCTACCTACCTACCTTCCTGTCTGTCTGTCTACCTGTCTGTCTACCTGTCTGTCTACCTGTCTGTCTACCTGTCTGTCTGTCTGTCTGTCTGTCTACCTGTTTACCTGTCTGTTTATCTATCTATCTATCTATCTATCTATCTATCTATCTATCTATCTATCTATCTATCTTTTTTTTTCCCGCGATCCCTTTTGATCGAAATTATCCGCCCCCCAAGAAAAGCTCTACTTTGTAATTTGTCCATTTTCTGTATTTAGCCCTGTGTGGCTATAATAAAAAGATATCTATCTATAGGTGTTTATATGTGTGTTTATATATGTGTGTTTATATATATGTATTAATATGTTTATGTCTGTGGTTTCTATCTATATTACAATATCTATCTGCGAGTGTGTGTATCTATATTCTAAACATATGCGTCAGTACACACACGTGTACACACACGTGTACACACACACGTGTACACACGCACGTACTCACACACACACATATTAAATAAGTAACAAGGATGTCCATGTATTAATGCACTACGTCCGTTTCAAGCAGCTCCATTTAATCGGTCAATGAAAATATTACATCAATTTGAAAGACACCGCTCTCTTCATTTGCAGACAACATTATAGATTTCCAATATAACGGATAATCCATTTTTTAGCAAAATTTACATCAGTACTAGAAAACAAGACACTTACATTGATTTTCTATGTTTATGGCAAAATGAACATAGGGAAAAACCTTAAAGCCTACTATAATTTAGAGAGTAGCAGAGGGGAACAGTCGGCGTCAAGAAAAAGAAGTGGTGAGATAGTTAATTTATATATATTTAAAATAGGCGAGGAGTGGCTGTGTGGTAAGTAGCTTGCTTACGAACCACATTGTTCCGGGTTCAGTCCCACTGCGTGGCACCTTGGGCAAAGCCTTGTGAGTGAATTTGGTAGACGAAAACTAAAAGAAGCCCGTCGTATATATGTATATATATATATATATATATGTGTGTGTGTGTGTGTGTGTGTGTCTATGTTTGTCCCT
>NC_068991.1:63641179-63644075 GCF_001194135.2 Octopus bimaculoides
CAAAATCATTTAATTGAAACAGAGTACACGTAGCACATAGATAAAGCATAAATGCAAGATTTATATTAAAATCTACATAGTTATCTATATATCTTAGGCACGGCTGTATGATAAAACCTTTGCCTCCCAACCGTATGGTTTCGGGTTCAGTCCCGCTGCGTAGTACCTTGGACAAGTATATTTTACTGTAGCCCAAGTCCAGCCAAAGGCTTATGAGTGGATTTGGTAGACGGACATTGAATGAAACCCACTGTGTATGCATGTATGTATGTATGTATGTATATATATATATATATATATGTGTGTGTGTGTGTGTGTGTGTGTCTATGTTTGTCCCTCATCACCGCATGATAACAGGCACTGGTGTGTTTACCTCCTGTGACTTAGCAGCTCGACAAAAACGACCTATAGAATAAGTACCAGGTTTGACTAAAATCCTTCGATCGGGTTATCCCAGCATGACCGCAGGCTAATGACTGAAACAGGTAAAATATAGTAGATGTATTGCAGGCCTTGGATACAACACACACACACACACACACACACACACACACACACGTATGATGGTCTTCTTTCAGTTTCCGTCTACCAAATCCACTCACAAGGCTTTTGTCGGCCCGAGGCTATAGTAGAAGACAGTTGCCCAAGGTACCACGCAGTGGGACTGAACCGGAACCACGTGGTTTGTAAGCAAGCTACTTACCACACAGCCACGCCTAAATACTTTTTATATATCTTGTCGTATATTTTATACTTATCTCCTTATATTTTAAATACTTTATATTTCTTATTAACTTATTATTCTAAAAACGTATCACATTTTTATGATTTTTATCTCCGTCATACCTTTTATATCATTCTGTAAAGAAATATTCTAAACAAATTTTATAAAATTTTAATTTCTTTTATATTTTATATTATTAAATTTATGGATTTATATACTCTCTTATATATTTGTGTAGCTTCTATAGCTAATAAAGAGTTTATAATTTCTCTTCATAAAACTCACTGTATAATACAATATTATATTTTATATTCGTAATTACACATTATATCTTATTAATTTTTTTATATCTATATTTGATATTTTTATACATTTGTATGTCCTTTAATATACTTTCCTAGTGCTTGTAATTTATAAATAAGTTTTCTATTAGGTTTTTTTATATAATTTACTGGATATGATGGGAATCCTTATTTTAGTATATTTTTTAATCATGCAAAATTCATTAAATGTTTACATGTCCAAATCGGTTTAGGTAATGCTTCCGAATTTACATACATTGTTGTTGTTGTTGGCACTTCGTCGCTTACGACGTCGAGGGTTCCAGTTGATCCGATCAACGGAACAGCCTGCTCGTGAAATAAACGTGCAAGTGGCTGAGCATTCCACAGACACGTGTACTCTTAACGTAGTACTCTTAACGTAGTACTCGGGGATATTCAGCGTGACGCAGTGTGACAAGGCTGACCCTTTGAATTACAGGCACATCAGAAACAGGAAGATAGAGTGAGAGAAAGTTGTGGTGAAAGAGTACAGCAGGGTTCGCCACCATCCCCTGCCGGAGCCTCGTGGAGCTTTAGGTGTTTTCGCTCAATAAACACTCACAACGCCCGGTCTGGGAGTCGAAACCGCGACCCTATGACCGCAAGTCTTCTGCCCTAACTACTGGGCCATTGCGCCTCTACTTACATACATTATATATGTTATATAAATTTAGTATACCTCTAATTCAAATACCCCTTATATTTGATACCATATTTTACGATATCTTATACTTATCCACCCGTAATGAAGAGAATAGTTCCTGTTATTGCTTTAAAACATACTATGTAATTCTACGCATATAATAATCTAATTCCGTCATACATTCATTTTAGAATGTCTTTATCATGATCTTCTAAACGCTATGCTTAGGTAAAATCTTAATAGATCTTCTTATATATTAAAGTATCCCATTAGGCTTTAGGTCTAATTTCTTTCCTTATTCTATATATTGATTTAAATTTTCTCATTTTAATATTATTCTGTCGTGTCTGGAGAGAGTCATTCTGTTTTAGTGCCTTATAATTTAACACACTCACCGGTAAAATTTCCACTTATTTCTTTTATATTTTTCTAAAACTTTTGTTGCGTCTTGCAGCCTTTTCAATAGTTTTGACTTTGTTCGTTACTCACAATGCGTTCCTTTTTGTTTGTTTGTGCGCATGTGTGTGGGTTAGTGTGTGTGTGTGTGTGTGTGCCTACACATGTATGTATGTATGTATGTATGTATGTATTCTGCATGTTCATGTGTTTGCGTATCCGTGTTTGTGTGTTTTCATGCATGTGTGTGCGCGCGCGAGCGCGAGCGTGTGTTTGTATATGCGCGTGTACCTCTGTCTTCTTGTGTGTGCATGTCTTCTTGTGTGTTTTGCAACTATGTACTGTGTTTGTATGTATGGATGCGCATCTCCATATGTGTGAACGTGTGTCTCCATATGTGTCCTTGTGTGAAGTAAAGTGTGTGTGTATATATGGTCATGTGTTTCAGTCCTCATTTGCGTATGTGTGTATGTGTGCTTGTCTGTTCATATAACCTATGTACCTATCCGTCTGTATGATGATCTGTTTACTTTCATATCCTTATGCTTATATACATGAGCATATACATATATATATATACAAATAATAAATGAGTATATGCATATATACGTACATGTATGTACATACCTACATCTACCTGTATATATAGATGCATATCTGGTTACAGGACGTTGCAAATAAAACAGAAAGAATGAGGAACAGAGTACAGAAAACACACAGGCCACATAGAGAACATTTCCTTCATCAGCTGTCACCATTCAAACACTGGCGTTTCGAAGAGTTAGGGCATATATATATATATGTATATAT
>NC_068991.1:63648171-63654422 GCF_001194135.2 Octopus bimaculoides
TGTGTGTGTGTGTGTGTGTGTGTGTGTGTGTGTGTGTGTGTGTGTGTGTGTGTGTGTGTGTGTATGAGTGAGTGAGTGTGTGTGTGTAGATATATACATGTGAACGTGTGATTATTTTATGTGCTTTTTGAAGACGTTGGGGGAAGCTATATCATATAAATAGTTGCTCATGTAATAAGCCACACCTTATCTTTATTAATCTGAAGCGATATCTCATCTGTTAATCTCTGACCACCTACAAAACAAAATGAAAACTAAATAGTCGAGACAACACGTACCAGAGACGGAAAAAAGATACTGAAGTGGCTACTTGAACCTGGCATCTCAAAGGAGCGCCATCGGTAAGGTGATCCTTGCTCATTGGAAGGTCAATGGGGCAGGCGTCAATAAAGGCGTTTCCAGTAACAATTAGTTCGCTATTTATGTCGTTGTCAGATTAAAACAAAAAAAAAACCCCATCGAATTGTTGTTGCTGATTCTTTGTTATTGTTGTTGAGCTCCAGGTCGGACCTGACTGCATGCGTCTATGATCAAACGCGTTCGAGATGACTATATCATCCTTTTTATTTCATCATATTCACTGCTCCCATGGCAACATTATCTAACGTGTTTGCCTTCTTTTCTAACAAGGTAGGGTATGATTTTCTGGTTATATGTTTGGTTTTTATTATTAGCAAGTTCGATGGACTGCCTAGAGGCCTCCTCGCTCGTTCGAGTTAAAATCGTGGCACTCCGCCGGTTACGTCGATGAGGTTTCCAGTTGATCCGATCAACGGAACAGCCTGCTCGTGAAATTAACGTGCAAGTGGCTGAGCACTCCACAGACACGTGTACCCTTAACGTAGTTCTCGGCGAGATTCAGCGTGACAAAGAGTGTGACAAGGCTGGCCCTTTGAAATACAGGTACAACAGAAACAGGAAGTAAGAGTGAGAAATAGTTGTGGTGAAAGAATACAGCAAGGTTAGCCATCACCCACTGCCAGAGCCTCGTGGAACTTTAGATGTCTTCGCTAAATAAACGCTCGAAACCGCGATCCTACGACCGCGAGTCCGCTGCCCTAACCACTGGGCCATTGCGCCTCCACTAAGTTAAAATAAAGGATAGCAAATCGGAAGAAACGGCTGAATATCCGAAAAGGGCTTTTCAATATTTAGTTTGTTTTTTAGATTCTTTCCTTACAGTCAGTTTCTTATGTACCAGCAACTCCCTAGGGACAATCCAGTCAACATTACTCTGCAGCTTATCAAAATCTTTCTTGTTCCTCACAGAACAGTATGTTGTCACAATGACTGATAGAAATAAAAAACATCAACCTCCGAAATCATTGTATCCTAGTTCTCACTCCATCTCTGTTTAACTCCACCACAGACTCTTGCTAGTCTTTTGTGAAGTTCACTCTATTGTGAGCATTTGAACAAATTTTGCGGATTAAAGATAACTCGTTAATCATAGTTTTTTGCCCCATTCTTCCACCTCGTCTTGGAAACTCTGCAAATGAGTTGTTCTTCTGCCTAAATGTGAAACCATTATTATTTTTATTGCAAAGGTGGCGAGCTGGCAGAATCGTCAGCACGCCGAGCGAAATGCTTAGCGGTGTTTCATCTGCCGCTATGCTCTGAGTTCAAATTCCGCTGAGGTCGAGTTTGCTTTTCATCCTTTCGGGGTCGATCAATTAAGTACCAGTTGCGTACTGGGTCGATGTAATCGATTTAATCCCTCCCCTCAAATTTGAGGCCTTGTGCTTCCAGTAGAAGGGATTATTATTACTATGAAGGCGGTGTATTTTGCCTGTCGCTACGTGCTGAGTTGAAGTTCCGCCAAGGTCGACTTTGCTTTTCGTCCTTTCGGGGTCGATAAATTAAGTACCAGTTGAGTACTGGGGTCGATGTAATGAACTATCCCCGCTCCATTTTTCAGGCCTTGTGCCTATAGTAGAAAGGATTATTGTTAAGGCGGCGAGCTGGCAGCGTCGGTAGCAAGCCGGGTAAAACGCTATTGACATTTAGCCCGTCTTTACGTTCTGAGTTCAAATTCCGTTGAGGTCGACTTTCCATTTCATCCTTTCGGAGTCGATAAAATAAGTACCAGTTGAGCGCTGGGGTTGATGTGATTGACTGTCTCCCTCGTTAACTCATCTACATTAACCCTGTATTGTAAGGGAGAGTAAGTATGAAAAACGAAGTCCATTTTCTCCCCCCAAAGTGTATTTAATTAGGTAAATGGAATGAATTGAGCCTCTTCCGAAATCAAAACATCTTTCCCTACATTTCCCAGTACACAGTTGTAAAGCGGTTAAAGTAAATCTATATTGTATTTGTTGGTGTTACCGCTGTTTAGCCGCAAGTCAACCCTGGTTGAACAAATCTATTATAAAAAAAGTATTTAAAATTTTTTATCTTTTGTCTTTTATTTGAATTAGTTATTAGACTGCGGACATGCTGCGGCACTGCCCTGAAGAGTTTTAGTCGAACAAATCGATCCCAACACTCTGCTTTAAGTCTGGTATCGATCTCTTTTGACATTAGGTAGCAACTTCTAACCACACAGCCACGGCTGCACTCAAACGATAACACTTCAGAGAAGTGTATTCAAGTCATTCTTATCATTTCAGAAACAGTAGGTTTTGATGTGAAAGGGATTTGATTGTTATCTCTAGCGTTTCGAACCACAGTGTGGAAACTACGTTGTTGATTCATTTTTATATTGTTGAAAAATCACTATTAATAATTAACCAAAATTTAATTAGTAAGCAGATGTCTCCGAATAATTAACTTAAGCGATAATGAATGCGGAGAGCTGCCAAAATCGTTAGCACGTCGGACAAAATACTTAGTAGCATTTCATTAGTCATTACATTCTGAGCTCAAATTCCGCTGAAGTCGACTTAGCCTTTAACTCTCCCGGAGTCGATAAAATAAGTACCAGTTAAGCATTAGGGTCGATGTAATCAACTGACCCCCACCGCCCTGAATGTTTTGACCTTGTGCCAAAATTGGAAACCAGTTTAAGCGCCTTTTTAAAATCTGTTAATTTTCGAGGCCATTGTATATGCACCATTATACATTCGTTTTACATCCAGGAGGATGTTTTTTTTTTTCATTTCTATTACTGATTCGGCAAGTACAGAAGCAGTTAGCTTATTCTTCACTGCGGAAATCTCATGACGCCAAACGTATCCGGAGTTGCATTCTGTAGTTGATAATATCAGAATAAGAATCAATAGCCATTGGTTCTAAAGTTATCTTTTCCTCACCGCATTTTAGATTTTTAAAGCTGCATGCGTTCCGTTTAGTTTAAAGGAATGAGAAGTAGAGAGAAAGTTGCAATTCCGTTTTGTTTAAAGTTGTGAGCACCATAAAGAAAGTTGTAACCTGCTTCTAAGTACGTTCTTCTTATATTTGCCTTTGGTCACTGTATATAGTAAACCGCCGCAAAGCGAAACTGCTGGTAGTTTTCAATACAATAATTATACTATACTCTGCTATGTCTTAATTTGGTATAGTGTTCTTTATTTAAGTTGTAATTTCATACTCACATATACAACATACATTCACACATACGTACATACATACATAAATACATACATATACGCACGCACAAACGCACACACATTTGTATGTATGTAATATATGTGATATATATGTATGTATCTATATATATATATATATATATATATATATATATATATATATATATATATATATACCTACATAAATGTTTTATTCACTCATAAAAAAGATATACCTTTCAAAGACTAACATCCTTTAAGTGTGCGTTAGTTAAGCTCCTCATATATGACGTAAAAATAATACTTAAAAATAATTAGAAATGGTTGAATCTCCATAAGATGCTCATTTACTACCTGTTGGTACAGCTATAAATACTCTACTCCTCGTAGTTGTTAAGCTCTGCAGTCTGCTACTTGATGTCAGTGGAACTTTTAGTTAAATTAAAGCCTGATTTAAATCGCCTTTCATTTTGGTATTTACTCTAGAATGCAGTTTGCCAAGCTATTGAACATCATTATGAAACAACGACTTCAATCTGAAAAAACCGTGACGTGCTGCCGAGCTTCTGAGCTTCTACGGTCTCATGTACTTTTAGGCATAGCCGTTTGTCGTTACTTCATAAAGCTATATTCGAAGGAATAATAACTCTTGTCCGAGACTCGGAGAGAGAATTCCATATTCCTAGGAAACTTGAGGAATTGAATCTGAGTTAACCATTTAAAAATACGCCCTAACTGCTTCAAGTCCCGGCTTTTATCAGCCGGTCAACGTCGTAGTAGCTCCACACAAACTTTCCACTCCCAAATAATTAATTTCCCATGGATATTTCTGACCTTTTTTCCTTTATAAAGCAGTAGCATTTGACTTACCTTTATCATTTACTTGTTTCAATCATTGGACTGCAGCCATGCTGCAGCATCGCCTTGAACACTTTAATCAAACGAATCGAGCCGAGAGCTTATTTTAAAGTCTTGTATTTATTCTATCGGTCTCTTTCCACCAACCGCTAAGTTACATAGAGGTAAACAAACCAACACCAGTTGTCAAGCAGTAGTGGGGGTGGGGAATAAATACAAACAGAAAGATACAAACAAATATAGACATATATATACGACGGGCTTCTACACAGCTTCCGTTTACCAAATTCACTCATGAGACATTAGTGGGTCTGGGTCTACACTAGAAGATACTTTCTCAAGGTGTCGCATAGTGGGACCGAGCCCGAGATCATGTAGCTGCTAAGTGAGCTTCTTAACCACACAAGGAGGACAAACAACCAGGAAGAAGCTTCTTCATTGGTTCAAGATGTACGTAAACACATTTGAAATAAGCACTACCTAGCTAAGAAAGAAAAGCAAGCAAAATATTCCAATTATTGTATGAGGAAGTCAGAAAATACATATTTTATATTCTTTATATTATAAAATAACGAAATATATTAGGAGAGGTTTAAGAAATAAGGTGTAAAATATGGATATTTCCGTTTCCTTTCCAGGTTTTGCAGAAGACCAATTATTTGCATTCCAAATATTTTAAATATTAAGAATAATTATTATAATTAGATTTTGAGAAGTGCTGAAATTTAGACTTCATTTTTAAAATCTAGAAAAAATAAAAGAGCAGGTTGTGTTGATTCTTTTATGATGAATGATTGATAAGAGAAAATGATGGGGGAAAAAATAAAAGAATAATGAACTGTGTGATACATAAACAGTAAATTGGAACTGCCTGCTTGTGGCGGGTAGGTAAGTCATTTCATCTCATTTATCATTTATTCATAATTTCATCCGTTATATGTTTCGAGTACCCCACTGTATTGTTTGTCTGTTTTTGTATTGTCCCAACTTTATAAGAGGCCTTGTGTCTAATAAAAAAATTCAAGACGTTGGTGTTGCCTTGGCGGAGGTTTTTACGCTCTCTGAGTGCTCTTTATTTATTTTTTCAATTCTTTTATTTGTTTCAGTCATTTGACTGCGGCCACGCAGGAGCACCATCTTTAGTTGAACAAATCGACCTCAGGACTTATATATATGTATATACGACAGGCTTCTTTCAGTTTCTGTCTATCAAATCCACTCACAAGTCTTTGGTCGGCCCGAGGCTATAGTAGAAGACACTTGCCCAAGGTGCCACGCAGTCGGAATGAACCCGAAATTACGAGGTTGGTAAGCAAGCTACTTACCACATAGCCACTCCTGCGGCTGTATGTATGTAATTTCATATCGTTACTTGTAAATATCTAGTCATTGTGTTAGTACATATTTTCTAATGAGCATGTTTTCACATTATATCAAATATCAGATTGTTACATGATGAGAGTTGAATGCATAGGATGAGTATATGCCTCCTTTACAAAACAGCTATGATGCAAATGAAAGTGCGTCACCAAGCAATTAGAGTGTTACACTCACAATCACTAGACCGTAGTTTCGATTCCCAGATTGGCACAGTGCGTTGTGGTATTCTTTTCTACTCTCGGCACAAGGCCCGAAAATTTTGGAGGGAATGAGCCAGTTGATTAGATCGACCTCAGTACGCAACTGGTATTTAATTTATCGACCCCGAAAGGATGAAAGGCAGAGTCGACCTCGGCGGAATTTGAACTCAGAATTTGAACTTAGAATTATAATTAAGGGTGCTTTAGGGCCAACGCCAATACGCTAGAAATAGATGTCAAATGTCTACAAGCCACTCTAAATTTGTTCTTTTTATAACACAAAGCTGAATGCAAAGGAATCGAC
>NC_068991.1:63655526-63660121 GCF_001194135.2 Octopus bimaculoides
GTATATATATATTATATAAAGAGAAGAGAGTGGGATAAAGACTACGTGAGAGAGGAAGGGGGAGAGTGAAAGAGAGAGTGGGAGGCAAATAGATAGATAGATGGATATATATATATATATATATATAAAGAAATACAGATAGAAAGATAAATAGATAGATAGAGATAGAGAGAGAGAGAGACAGTGAGAGAGAGAGAGAGAGAGAGAGAGAGATAGAGAGAGAGAGAGAGAGATAGAGAGGGAGATAGAGAGGGGAGAGAGAAGTCAGTGAATAAACTTATTTGTTTTGTGTATAAGCCAAGTTAAGTCGAATGACAGAAATCCGCATGGGAAGTGATCTACTTCAGAATGTCATTCAAACAGTTTCATACGAAACCCACATACTATATTACATATCTCTAATTGATGCATTCATAAAAAGACCCTACATAATATATTAACATTTTCCTCTGATTTTAAGCCAATGACCAACGGTCGAATATTTATTTAAATGCGTCACACTATTAGAAAGGTTTCCTTCCTCCATAAATTCCCCTACCTCATTATTTCATGGTATTCTCGTCAAATTTCGAGGAAACACCTTCTTAAAATGCCATTTTTGTAACTTAAATCTGAATATTTTTCAGCATTTTTGCTATGCTAGATTTGTATGTTTTTACATATATATGTCACCCCAAACACACACACACACATACGCGCACGTGCATTCAAACACACAAAACATTGATACTCATATTCATAGATGCGCAGAGACACACAACTGCGCGTGTACATACAGTCACAGAAAAACGCGCCCAGACGCATAAATACGTACATAGGTATACAAATATGGGCTAGAGATACGCATAGACAAACGTTTATACAATGTTATATTTGTATGTGAGGCTTTACATTTTTTAACAATAAATAAGAAATTATATTTTATACATAATTACATACGAAGCCTTTGTGAGTGGATATGGAGAACGGAAACTGAAAGAAGCTCGTTTTAGAAGGAAAAAAAACCGCAACAAAGACCTTCGAATCATTGCATGGCTACAGTCCAATGACTGAAGCAAACGAAAAGAAAAAGATACATATATATCACACACATACACACACACACACAGATACAGACACACTTACATGCATGTGCATTCAAACTCACAAAACATTGAAACTCATATTCTATCTATCAGCAGTTGCCCATGCATCCCAGAGTCCTACCTATCTATCTATCTATCTATCTATCTATCTATCTATCTATTCATATAGGTATATATGACGATATTATTGTTTATAATAATAGCAGTGACTTAGCATGCATAAAAAGCCCATAACGGTAAAATAATTTATCAATTAATAATTAAGGGTACTAAAACTTCTGAATTTACTCGATCTTTCAATATGCCGTTGTTGTTGTTGTTGGCACTCCGTCGCTTACGACGTCGAGGCTTCCAGTTGATCCGATCAACGGAACAGCCTGCTCGTGAAATTAACGTGCAAGTGGCTGAGTACTCCACAGACACGTGTACCCTTAACGTAGTTCTCTGAGATATTCAGCGTGACAAGGCTGACCCTTTGAATTACAGGCACAACAGAAACAGGAAGAAAGAGTGAGAGAAATTTGTGGGTTCGCCACCATCCCCTGCCGGAGCCTCGTGGAGCTTTAGGTGTTTTCGCTCAATAAACACTCACAACGCCCGGTCTGGGAATCGAAACCGCGATCCTATGACCGCGAGTCCGCTGCCCTAACCACTGGGCCATTGCGCCTCCACTTTTCAATATGCCAAAACGAAAGGATAGCACACCAGTGAATTCTATTAAAATGTAGAAACAAAACCAACTGCCATAATAGAGACTTGAGATCAAATACGAGCTGATAAAGAAATTCCAAACAGTTAACGATTTAGCTACAAAATGTTTCTCAGGTCAATGACTTTTCTATGCGACTTTAATGGATAAAAAAAACCCCACCCCAGCCAGAAACAGTAGCATAATATTAAGAGTACACGCTCCTTGTTATCTGCAAAAGTACGTCATAAAGAAATGGCCAGCCTTATTCCTCGTATGGAGAGGCTTTTATCTTCGGAGATATATTTTCAAATGCAGCGATGAAACATGCACATTAGACACCCAATTATTTGTGCTAAACCTTTATCTATTTTAAGACGCTTAAAGATAAGAAAGAAGGTGAGTGTGAAGTAGCATTTATTGCAAGCAATGATTAGCAATATAAATGAAGAACAAGCTGGTTGGCACAGTGCAGAAGTGCAAAGAAGCTGCGACTGCTTGCTATTCAAACAAGAAATTTATTTGTGGAAAATTTAGAAGAAATTATAGAATATGTTTGCACAATCTAACCTCCTTTTTACGTAGATGAAATTTGAAGGCACATGCCAACAAAAAGCTATAATGCGAAAAAAATCATTGAGGTCATGTTTTAAAGTAACCAATGGTTGAATAACTTTGTTTGCTTGCAAGTAATGTTGTTTAAGACCAGTGTAAGTTAAAACCCTTGCTTGCGCGTTATGTTGAAAACCTAGAAGTTCTTAATGGCCGTGTAATATCATAGCCCAGTAATATGGAAAGGAAAAACTTTTTATTACTTTTTCACTCTTTGGCGATTGTTTTACGCATAAATTTATGCATAAAACAATATTGTGGATACAGAAATAGTCCTTTTCATGTGCCACTGATAAATAATGTACCTTGTCAGCCACATATTGTGAACAGTAGTGCAATCCAAATGTTAAATTTTAATATTTATACTTCCAAATGTAAGGTCACCACAGCAACCGATGGAGTAAAGCGTTATTGCAAAATTTAATGCATATTACCTTCGACTCACATTTGATCAGGTAATAAATTCTATTGATTTGGAAGGAGGCTTAACACAAATTCTTCTTTGTTTTTTGGAAATCATACAATATTCTGAGTGAATTGGAAATAAAGCTTTCGAATTTTGGTACAAGGCCAGTAATTTTAGGAGAAGAATGTAAGTCGATTACAACGACCACAGTTTTCAAATGGAACTTTATTTTATCGACCTCGAAAGAATAAAACTCAAAGTTGACTTGCGGGTATTTGAACTCACAAAATATAGCGCAAGAAGAAATGCTGCGAATCATTTTGTTCAACAGGCTATCGAAAGGTTCAACAGGCTATCGAAAGGTTCAACAGGCTATCGAAAGGTTCAACAGGCTATCGAAAGGTTCAACAGGCTATCGAAAGGTTCAACAGGCTATCGAAAGTTGCAGAAAGTAAAGAAGAAAATGAAAATGAAAGCCATTTGGGACAAACTCTGCTCTTAATTGACAATTTTGAAGGATTTCAAGAACCAGTAAAAATTGTTCGAAATGAGACAGAAACAGCCATTGATGTAGTAGTCCGTTTCAGTTTGATTTTTCTCCGAATATCGTTAATGATGTTTCTCAGTGACATGAGTAATAGCTCACATAAGAAAACCTGAACAAGGAATTTATAAGTATGGCGATTATTTGTGTTTTTAAACCCGACGTTCTACGTATATGTCGCTATATATCTCGTATATAACTATGTCGTATATACCTCTATATAGTTAATTATCATTATTTCTTTAGCGTTTGATAATATATATCACCTGAAAGATTTACTTAATTTTCTCGCCTGCATTAATCAACATATCTCAGAGCACGTTCAATTTAATATACTGACGTCTTTTGCTTTTACCATCTCCTTTCTGTGCATATTTCATAAAGGGTAACAATCCATGAAGCCTCTAACTCTGTCATTTACGTTTCCCTATTTCCTTTTCCCTAAGACAAAGGGACCCTAAACTACGTGATTTATTGCTTCAAATTTCACAGCTCAGCTTTATATTATCTTTCCTTAAATACTTTTGGTAGTTTCTGGTAAGACGGTTCTGGTTTTTCTACTGCGATCAAAACCATTCAGTAACAATTTTTGAGTGCAACATTTCCCAGCCACAACTCAGATATCTTAAAAGAAATTTCCATTTTGCCCTTTCTTTTAGGGGAAACTTTCTTGTCAATGTCTTCACGAAATCATGTAGTCTTAATGTAAATTTAGTTGGTCTTAAAAGTAATTTCTATTAGTGTTTTGTTATTATTTATCCATCGTCTCCACAACTGTCTATCAAAATTACCTCTGCTTTTTTTATTATTTGGTTTCCCTAAAGAGAGTAAAAAAAAATAAAAAAAACTCAATTTCTGATTTGTCTCTGTTCCGTAGCTATTTATTTTATTTTCACATTATTATTTACTGGTTATTTTATGTAGACCTTACATCAGATATTTTATGATAATTTTCTAGCTACTGACAACCCTGACTTTTCAATGTACGTAGTAAATATAAACTTTCATTTGGCACAGTTTTTACCTATTAATCTAAAGTGTCTATAAAGTAATTTTCTAAACTTTTTTCGTTGTGTGTATTGTACACTGCGTAGATAATTAATTCATACGTGGCTGTAAGCCTGTTTTTTCTCTAATTTTCTTATCTCTGTTTTTCTAGCTAACATGATATCAAAGGTAAATATGTCTTTCTCTTCAATGTTTCTTTGGTGCATTTTTCTAAAGTCAGTTTTACAGTTATATATATATATATATATATAT
>NC_068991.1:63660720-63664115 GCF_001194135.2 Octopus bimaculoides
CCCTAACCCTAGGGTTAGGGTTAGGGTTAGGGTTAGAGTTAGGGTTAGAGTTAGGGTTAGGGTTAGGGTTAATTGTTTCAGAATCGTTTGTTTATGTAGTCGGCGCTTAATGTATATCGGCTGAATGGACGTCAGTGATTGGTTGAAATTACAGAAATACGACAACTTTAACATGGAATAATTTATGGATTTCTTTTTTTTTAAAGAAGACTAAGAGAAAAAGATGTTTTATATGACACATTCTACCAGTGTTCCAAGTTTCAAAGTGTTTCGTTAATGAAAAATGTGGCCCCCGTTTTAAAAAAGATCCCGGGGAAATCGATAACATTGATCCC
The DNA here is from genome assembly GCF_001194135.2 of Octopus bimaculoides. Taxonomy (NCBI): domain Eukaryota; kingdom Metazoa; phylum Mollusca; class Cephalopoda; order Octopoda; family Octopodidae; genus Octopus; species Octopus bimaculoides. The sequence goes on from NC_068991.1 coordinate 63,661,056, forward strand.
ATTGCTCAACTGGCACTTATTTTATCGACTCGATTTCGACAGTATTTGAATATGAAAACGGGAAAAAATGCCGGCAAGCATTTTACTCGGCGTAGGAACGTTTCTGCCATCTCACCTCTTTCTCACACTAATATAATAATAATGTTTTGCATGCGTAGTATTTTAGAGAGCTTTATAGTTTTTTTTGTCATCGACAAAATGAAATGCAACCTTGAAATTGTTATGAAATTGAAAAAAGATAGCCAGAACAATTAATCTGTCAAGTATTGTCCTATTTTACATTCCGTACAATTTATGTGAATTCTATTTCCTGGGTTATCTGCAAAAAAAAAAAAAAATTAAAAAATGAGATTTCTGACCTCTACATTATATTTCTGATCCCTATATTATATTTTTCTATTGTATCAACAGTTCACCAATGAGTGACATATCTCTACGTGAAAAACATCTACGTGGATATGTCAGAAATATTGTCATTATGCCTATGTATAGCTCAGAGAACAATGGCGTTTCGTAATATTTTGTTCACACATCTGTTTCTAGTTTGTCGTCTATAATATGCTAACTTCCTCCAGTCGGAATGTTTGATTCTTTGTATTTTTATCATTGCAAATAGCCAGACCTTCAGTAATATCTCAAGGGGTTAAAGTTGAATATATTGCGAATGATGATACACTTTACTATTCTTACTCCCTGTTTCTCTCTCCCCTATCCTTCCCTCTTTAATTATATATATATATATATATATATATATATATATATATATATATATATATGTGAGGGAACAAATATATATATGCATACATGTATACACACATACACACACACACAACACACACACACATATATATATATATATGTGTGTGTGTGAGTGTGTGAGTGTGTGTGTGTGTGTATACATAGATTATATATATAAATATATATATATATATACATATGTGTGTGTATGTGTATGTATGTAATATATTTATGTATGTGTGTGCGTGCGCGTATTTATATGTGTAAATATATCATTCTAAACGCCATTCTAAATGCAGTTATATCGTAGAAAGCTTAGAAACTATGGTATTAATCTCCAAAAAAGCATCTCGTGCATATATATAGTGTTAAAAATCTCCAGAATATATCAATAGCAGATGAAAAGCGTCTTGCAGCGGTGGTAGAATTGCTGACGCCCACTTTAGCTATAATAAAAGCACAAAAATATAACATATTCACTTTTCAATTTGGGTGAAAGTGCGTGGTTTGTTAAGGTGTTCGGTTGCCGCTCATAAGGTTATGGGGGCAGTTTCTGTCCGGGACTGCACGTTGCCTCCTTGAGTCAGGCACTTGATTCTCACTTTGTTCTTGTCTGCACTGAAAATCAGTACACAGCCAAGTGCTAGTGTAGCCCTTACTCTTTCTATCTGTCACATTCTGGTTGTTTTGCTGACAAAGAGTGTTTCTCCTGTAACCTGGTCACTCAGAATTTCACTAGAAGCTCAGATCAAGCCACTTGCCAAACACGTACAGCTCCGATACTTATGAAACACAATTCAATTCTTAACATAAATGTTAGTACTACAGAAGCTATCTATCTTTCTGTCTACGCAGGCACGTGCGCATATATAAGTATGTATGTATGTATGTATGTATGTATGTATACAATAAATTCTCTATCAACATGGCGACTCACGTAAACATTTGCGTGCCTTACAAGGTCTGGAAATGGAAAAAGAGGAATAACTTCAACTAACGAGCCCCATTGGCTGCTGCACAGTTCCAGTGTCCAACTTAACCTGTAAAATAGCGACATCCAGAGTTATGGGCCGCCATGTGAATATTTCTAGGGCAGGCACAAGATAGAGTGTTTATTGAAATCAAGATGTCTTGTGATAGTGTTTTTATCATTATGATGTTTCTTTCTGATTTGAAGAAGATTTGGTGATTGTTTCTAGCAGATCAAGTAACCACATCAAAGCTTTCATATTAGTAAATATGCATGTGTATGTTAGTAATATTTGGGGCAAACAATGAATGTCAAAAGGATTTTTTAAAAAATAATCACTCTATCTTTTTGTGTGTGTGTATATACATATAAATATATAATACACACACACACATATACATGTATGTATATGTGTATATTCATATCTATTATATAAAAGTCAAAGTATGTATATATGTATGTATGGCTGTATATATGTGAGATAAGTTTCACTTTAATAGTTTCAGTATTATAGTGAAACTATTAAAGGGAAACTGTCTGACATTACAATAGAGTAATGTTATTGTTTCTCTTTTGAGACGTAATACTGCAATAGGGGAGGAGATGTGATATTGCACTGGGCTCGCACTAGGCAAGAAGTTAAAATTTTTTGGCCTTAAATACTACCTGGACCCTAAGTAAGGCATGTGTAAAATTTGAATGAAACTGGTTGTGTAGTTCTCAAGTTTTAGGGATTCACACAGACAGACTCACAGACACACATTCTCATCTTTATATATATATAAATAGATAATGACGACTAAGTTTTAATATGAGGAACAACACGCAACCTAATCAAAATATTAATCACCGCTTTAACCAGTTTCCACCTATTTTTGTAAAATGTTCGTGCATAGTAACATATTTAGTTTGGAAAAGTACAAACAGATAAATCAGATTCTTTTCAACTCTAGACACAAGGCTCGAAATTTTTGGGGAGGGGCTCAGTCGATTAGATCGACTCCAGTACACAACTGGTACTTAATTTATCGACCTCGAAAGGATTAAAGGCAAAGTCGACCTCGGTAGAATTTCAACTCAGAACGTAAAGACAGACGAAATAGCGACATCTAGAGTTACGGGCCGCCATGTGAATATTTCTAGGTCAGGCACAGGATAGAGTGTTTATTGAAACCAAGATGTATTGTGATAGCAAATAGGTAGTTTGCTGATATGCTACGACGAAGCACATGTGAAAAGAAATTAAACACACACATACACACACACACACGCGCATTATGATAAAAAGGTAACTTCGTTAGTAGAAGTTATCTTATTGTGCTCTAACCGTGTTTCTCGAGATACACCAACAC
>NC_068991.1:63664697-63665436 GCF_001194135.2 Octopus bimaculoides
TATACAAGCATAAGCTAAGTGGAATGGTTTATTTCTTTAAGAACTATAAAAAAAGTACCTCATTGTACTTTCTCGGTAAACGTTTGTGTGAAGTTAATCCCATATGCATTGGAACGGTTCGTTTAAGATTTATTTTGATGTTCCATAAACCAAAAGGAAAAAAATAACGAGAATGTAAGTAAACAAAAAAATAAAGAAAAAGGATAAAAAAAAGATAAACAAACAACAGTATGTAATCAACGTCTATGATTGTGTCTTACAATCCATTCAGAGAATTGCTTTCTATTGGTGGAGGATGAGATGAGGTCGGAAAGATAAGCAGTTTGAACCTTGTTGGTGGTGTTGCAGTTATAACTTCCTTTTGTATCTCCGAAAATGTAACGATGTTGTGGATAGGTAGGAAGGGCTTACTTCATCAGGTGGTAAATCTACAATAAGTTCTGTTACGGTTTAGCTGTTTTAGTTATTGGACTGCGGCCATGCTGGGATAGTGCTTTGACGGGTTTTAGGGCAACAAATCAAATCCATTTTTTTTTTACTTGTTTCAGTCATTTGACTGCAGCCATGCTGGAGCACCGCCTTTTAGTCGAATCAAATCGACCCCAGGACTTATTCTTTGTAAGTCTCTTTTGCCGAACCGCTAAATTACGGGTACCTAAACACACCAGCATCGGTTGTCAAGCGATGTTGGGGGGACAAACACAAATACACAACATATACACACACACACACACACACA
>NC_068991.1:63665544-63668019 GCF_001194135.2 Octopus bimaculoides
TATATATATATACGACGGGCTTCTTTTCAGTTTCCGTCTACCAAATCCACCCACAAGACTTTGGTCGGCCCGAGGCTATAGTAAAAGACACTTTCCCAAGGTGCTACGCAGTGGGACTGAACTCAGAACCATGTGGTTGGTAAGCAAGCTACTTATCACACAGCCACTCCTGCGCCTACTTATGTTTCTTTTAAAGTTTGGTACTTATTCTCTCGGTCTGATTTTGACGAATGCTAAGTTACAGGTGGTGGAAACAAACAAACACCAGTTGTCAGGCGATGGTAGGTGCTGATAAAAATGACACAAAGACACACACACATATACACTCGCACACACACATACATACACACGTATACATTCTTATGGACAGTAAGTCCAGTGTTCAGAGGCACTGAGAACCATGTGTCAGCAGTTGAAATGTTACGATATTCATGTGACTGATACAAAGCCCAGAGTATGAACAATAGATTCTTAACCGAGTCTCAAATATGTCTTACAAAAATACCAAACTTGAAGGATGATACATTGAGAAAATGCAATAGAACATTAGGCTCTAACTTTCAAAGTAGGGGGCAGTGGACGGTGTGAACCACAAGTGCTATATAATTTATGTTGCGTGTCCCTTTGACCTACAAATAGTCAAGAAGGAAGGCGAAAAAAAAAATAGGCATGTACAATCCTCTCAAATACGAGATAGCTCGGCAATGGAAAATAAAGGTGAAGATATACATATCTCGTTCTTCTACAACTCGAATGTCAGGTCTTTGCTGAAGCAATTTTACCTTTCACCGCTTTCTCGTAGACTTTGGAGTCGGTTTACTAAAAAAACATATATGATCAAACGTTTATCTTTGATCATTGTTGAAAATATACTTAAACTTTATTAAGTAATTCAGTTTGATAAAAATGAAAGATGTTTATGAGCCGGATACTTGAAAATTTGAAACAGCAGAAGTGTACCAAGTAGTCTAGCAAAGTACAAATTATGTCATCACCTTGGAATTTTCTGCAAATCATTGCAGTGTATAAAAGGAAAGCCAACATTAGACTGTTAATCTTCCAATTGTAAAGCCTTTAATTTGGCACTAAAACTAATATATCCTATCACTTTCACAATAGTTATGCTTTATTTTTTTGTTAATAGCAACTACTTGGCCTCTGTTCGTGTTTTTGGTTTTAAAAAAATTGTACATTTAAAGAGTAATTTGAACTATACCACTGAATACTACGGTGTGATTATCAAATGAGATGAATGTCTGTATGCATGTTTGTGTACGTATTGTAGGTGTATATATATACATATATATAATATAATATAATCCTTTCTACTAAAGGAACAAGGCCTGAAATTTTGAGGGAGAGAACTAGTTGATTATATCGACTCCAGTCTTTCACTAGTACTTAATCTTATCGATCCCGAAAGGATGAAAGGCAAAGTCAACCTCGGCGGAATTTGAACTCAGAACATAAAGATGAACGAAACACCGTTAAGTATTTCGCCCGGTGTGCTAACGATTCTGCCAGCTCACCGACTAAATAATTCATCATAATAAAAATATATATATATTCTCCGATTTAAAGAGGCATTTATATATAAACAAATTGATTGAATAATGTCTTTCAAAGCCTTGTGGTTTGTTTATAGATATTACACACACACATACACACACAGATGCTGTTTGTTTTAATATACATCCGGCAGATGCTCTAGGATGCATCGTCAGTGATGTTTCTGGAGTTTCAGGAAGTCTTGGGTCTTTCAGCATCAGACCCCCTGACCCAATTCTATCAACCGAGTTAATCAGGTCCCAGCTTGCATCCCGATAGCAGCAGACTACTGGTCTTTCTTCTGTGATCTCTGCAGCTTCATTGATGGAACTTATGGCCCTCCTCTATGTTGTATCAGTAACTCTAAGCCCGGTCAGAGCTTTCAAGAATGAACGCCCTGCAAAACCACGGCAACCCACTTCATTTGCTTAACAACGTGCTCGCCAGTCCTGACTTTGCATTGATCACCCAGCTCCTGGTATTTGGCAAGCTTCATCTCATGAGCTTCCTCCATGTGGTTCCTCCAAATGCGCAGTCAGTTCCCACATGATTACTCGTGTGGTGGAATTTGAGAAGATCATTGTGTCTGGCCGTAGTGTTGTTGATACGATGCAATCTGGGAACATTAACCGGTCCACGAGATTCACTCTCGGCTACAAGTCTGGAACTGTGGGGAGAAGGTATGATGGCCGTTGAAGTTTCAATGAATTGGCTTTCTCTCCGGCTCAGAGAAAAATGACGGCTTCTTTTCTGAGGTGCATGCAAGTACAATTGTGAATATGTATGTTTATAAATTTCTGTTGACTTATATAGTCTACCAGGAAATAAACAGAACGATTTATAAGAAAGAAAAGAAATGTTTCCTGGTAAATGCCATGATATGTGCATGAGTATTTAACATTTATGCACACATGCATTGACACATAC
>NC_068991.1:63668495-63669229 GCF_001194135.2 Octopus bimaculoides
ATATATATATATATATATACGGGCGAGCGCACATATATCTATACGTAGGTGTTTGGACAGAACATATACACACAGACTACAACCCTAATTTATATTAAAAAATATAAAGAAAAAGGAAAAGAAAAAAAACGAAATAAAACACTTCTCTTCCATATTATCATATTACAATATTAATAATTGTAATGGTTTCGTTTCAAGAGTAAAAAAAAAACACCTTATCCCCCACAAAAGCCTTGTTTGGTCAGTAGTAATAATTGCCTGAAATAACTACTCTGACAATATTACTGCAGTCTATCAGCTTATTATCAACAGTTTCAAGTGACATAACATCCTCCATGGCTAATCATAATGGCAGATGGTGTAACGAATGTCGTCAGGCAAGTGACCTCAAGAGCAGAATAATTGCGAGCTAGGTTTCAAGCCTCAGTCGTTGTTATTTAAGCCTCTTAAATTCCTTGGAAAATGCATAAAAGTTTTGGCCCTTTTTTAAGCACTTGAGCTGTTCTGTATAGTTTTTCTTTAAAGTTTATAGGGGTCGTCTTTCATTTATTAATAGCTTCTATCACAATGTGTCATATTTGATCCCTTAACCCACGCTTGATCGAGTTCTTCAACTTATGTTTTGGTCAAAAGCATTCCACGTATCATATGTTCCCAATTTTAGAAGTGCAGAATATATATATGTATATACATACATACATATATATATATATATATGTATGTATGTATATACA
>NC_068991.1:63670345-63676553 GCF_001194135.2 Octopus bimaculoides
ATATATATATATATATATATATAGTTGCGCTTCAGATTTTTTGTGTCCATGGAAAAAATAGTGGATCAATCAGAATATTTTCAAGTTTCGTTTCACTTTCATTAGAGAAAGATTATTGCTTCTATGTCCACAGAGACAATATCAAATTGTAGCATGTTATAATGTATATGAACTTAGATACAATTCAACTGGTCTGTCTATTTTGCATAATAGTATATGCGTTAACACCATTAAACAGTGAGTTATTTTTCATTGGTGAATTGAAAGATAAAATAAATCCTTTCAAGGAACATAGAATTCAGCCTTGAGAGTAAGAACAAATATATTGGTTAAAACAAGTCTTCCTAAACATAAAACGGGTTCAATTTGCCTAGTTACTAGACAATTTAAACCATTTTTTCAGAGACAGATTAACCATTCTCTCTCTTGAAAATGAATGACTGTACAACTATTTATAGAGTACAGAAACTCGGACATGCACTGAGAACAGGGATTAATTCATTTACAAATAATACTCTAATTTCCTCTAGATTTTGGGTGTGTTGTTATTTTGATTACACACATACAGACACACATACACGTATGTATGTATATATACATATATATATATGTATATATACATATATATATGTATATATATATATATATATATATATATACTATATACACACATATACACATATATGTATGTTTGTATATATGTATATATATATGTATATATACATGTGTGTGTGTGTATTATATGCATACATAAATATGTATGTATGTGTGTATGTCTTTTGATGCACATGCAAATACATGTAGGTATACCCACAATATATGCCAAAATTTAACCTATACCCGACCAGACATGAGTGTCACTAACTTAAATGTAAGAACAATAGCATTTAAAAGAACCTTCAAATTTCACTATAAAGCATGATATTCAACACCACCCACTGAGCACCAAAAAAAAAAAGAGCATTAACTATTGTAGCTGAAACACAGATAATAGAGTAAAATATATTCGAAATACAATACGAATGTATTAATATCTTCAATTATTAACGTTACTTTCACACAAAGAATCTGCTTAAGCGTAAATACCACGTGTACTTCACTCACTGTTCCATCCTCCCCCGCACACAACCACACATTATTGGAATAGCATCTTTATTATTCGCCATGTACTTGCATGTTTATCAAAACTTCATATAAGTTTCTTCAAAGATTTTGACATAAAAGTAAATTTTGAAACACTTCATCAATAAAAGTTTTATGAATATGATATATATATATATATATATATATATATATATATATATATAAGAAACAAGTTAAGAATAATGGTTACCACATATAATACCTTTATTTGAGCAAATTTTGCTTACGGCTGTTTCCAGTCAACATTATAGCTACATTTCTGATAGGTTAACTTAACTGATCTATTGATGATCAATTGAGGCAAATTGAATGACCTAAGAAAATTGATGCTACTTTCATCAGAGCCATTTCTGGATATAAGAAGCAGAGCACTTGAGAAATGGCTATTGTATGGGGAAGGTGGGATAAGATGGGGATATTCAAGTAGAATAGAGAACAGGGGAAGACAGGTTACAAAGAGGTGGAAGCAAGTAAGGGAGTAGTGCAGAAGTCACTTACTAGAAGTAGGGGCATTGTATTGCTAAATTTAGAAGAGGGACAATCTCAAACATGGGTCAGCACCTATTATCATATTAGCATTGTATATAGGTTAAATCTTCTCCACCCAGTGTGTTGAAATTGTATATATATACATTGCGGAATCAACGATGGCAACGTTGTTACAAATCCAGTAAAATTATAAATCAGATTTACGCATCTCTGAACGTTTAACAGTGCAGTTGTATTATATAATTTACGTTATATATGATAATCATTCTTTGTTAATGAAATGTGCATAAGATGATGTAACCCAATATTTTATAAACAACTGTCTTGTTTTCTTTTGTTAAGCATATGTACTAGTTGACATATCCAACAATGGATTCTAACCAAAGAATATATGGACTATAGCATGTCCTCCTCACGGTTCTCTTTCAGACATTCATGGCAATCGTGCCTGAAACGAATCCCGATCTCAGCTGGCACTGGCCCACAGTACTTGATATGGGCCTTTATCTGGAATCACAAATGCTAGACTATTGGTAAATGGGTTCATTGTCTTGCGAGAAAAACGCTAAGAAGTAATCAATATAATTTTTTCAGTAGTGGGATGTCTAAGACGGGCCATACCGTCACAACTCGGGTAACCAAACTGGGTCCTAAGTCTTTGTTATTTTGCACTCCTTGGGACCGTACCAACGAGAACAAAGGGGAGATTCTGGTGTTTGAGAAATCCAGGATCTCCGTATATATCCAGCTCAAGATTGTAGACTGGAAAGGTCCATACATAACAAATAATATGCATGTTATACAGTTAATATTGAATGTCTTCAAAAGTGGAAGGCAGCTACTGATAAAGGATCAAGGTAGTCTTAAGCTGCGATCATCTCCTGCCCCAAATGTATACTGTCTTTCAACTTTTGTTTCTCTTGTCTCAATGAGAAATGAAGAATGGATTTTCTCTTTCAAATCATGTTTTTCACAAACATATTCTATATTTCTGGAGGGTGACACTTACCTCTCAGCACTCACTTTCTCTTCCGCTATAAGTGATCTAGCAGATGTTGATGAGTATTTAGCTGTGGACGTAACTCCATGTCCTTAGGTTTTTCAATCGTTCCAGCCACAGTATCTTTTTCATAATAGCCACTAAGCGGAAGAATGTTACCCAACTTCCCAAGGAAGGTGGTGGGAGGATTTACAACCGTTTTCCGTCCTGTATGTATTAATAGCATTTCGATATAGTTCCACAAGTCAGCAATCAGTGAACGCTAAACGAGTTCTTGGAGGACTATTCGATGTTCTCATCACATCTTAAACATTTCCTGCTGTCAGCACTGCAGTGACACTAGAGTTTACTTTGAACAGGTAATGTCCTTCAATATCACAAACTAGGACAAAGACGTCTGAAAAATCAATGAAATCCGACATAAGTGTTCCCTGCTAGTGTTATGCAGATCATCCGCATTAAAACCTAGAGTATCCCTAAAAGTATAGTCATAAATACTCACAATCAACTCTTCATAGTATTTAAAAAATTATGAGTTGCTGCACTACTAATTGCAATTTGAGACTAGTAGAAGGCTGTCAGAGCTGGCAATATTCAAGCTGCTGCGCATCCACCTTCGCTTCCTTCTTCTCCAATAAACCGAAGCGGTAAACTCTCAACAAGTCAATCAGGAAAACAGAGGTTCAATTACACTTGAGGCACTTTTAAATTTGGTGATCACTAAATATAGGCAGCGAGCAAAGAGAATCGTTAGGACGCCGGGTGAAAGGCTTTGCAGTATTTCGTCGGTCACCACGTTCTGAGTTCGAAATTCCACCGAGGTCGACTTCACCTTTCATCCTTTCGGGGTCAATAAAATAAGTATCAGTAGAGCACGGGGGTCGATGTAATAGACTTAATTTGATCCTGGGCATGAGTATAAAAACTGCATCCCTCTACCAAACCACGACGAGCCAGCATGGCAGAGTGGCTCGCCAAACCAGTATAATCTAAAGCTCAAACTCACGGCCTCCACATCGGACTGTGGTTGGTGGAGAGAACATGTTAAGGCCTTCGTCCTGTAGTGGACTGAACATGGGCAATCCAATCCAACCCCAGCACTAAATAAGTAGTGGATCGGCAGAGTCGTTCGAACGTCAGGCAAGATGCTTTGGAGTTTCTAATCAGGTTGTTTGTATTCTGATTTCACATCCTGCTTCGGTTAAGTTTGTTTGCATTTGGTTCTTCTGAGATCGATAAAACAAAAAACCATTGAAATTCTTGTATCAATTTAATCGACTACAGACCAACAACAAAAGGTACGTAATGGGTGAGTATAACATAGCAGAGTTCAAATAGCAGCTCGACCTTGGGGTTCCAGCTACAGGTGAAATTATACACCGATTAGAGCATACCGTAACCACATAAATATTATTTATCTGTAACTCTATGCTCTTCTTAACACAGCACGTGTACACACACACACACACACACACACACACACACGCACGCACTAACACACGCACTGACACACACGCATACGCACAGTCGCATGTGCAGTCACATACACATAAACTCTTTCGTAAACGGGCGCCATTAACAGCGATAACGCGAAAGAAAAAGATTATGTCCATGGAAAATGCATTAAACGACATAATTCTTCACTTTCATCTCTAATGTTTCATCGCATTTACAAGAGTCTGTATCTTGTTTTGACATTCAAGCTGTCTAGTAAACTCAAACGTATCAGGCTAAATAATACGTGTTTGGTTGAAGTTTATCAATAATTAAGGGCATAAACACATTTCAAATGTGTAAACGGTTACGTAGTAACTCGAACACACACATGCACTTGTATCTATGTCTAAGTCTGTGTATGAACACATATATAAAAATAAAATTATATATACATTATCTATCTATCTATCTATCTATCTATCTATCTATCTATCTATCTATCTATCTATCTATCCATACATACATACAGACATACATACATGCACATTTACATACATACATACATACATACATACATACATACATACATACATACGTGTATATATGTATATACACATATGTATGTATGTATGTATGTGTGTATATATATATATATATATATATATATATATATATATATATACAAACACACACATATATATATTTACATATATAGGCATGTATATATGTATGTGTGCGCTTATGTATATATATATATATATATATATATATATATGTATATGGCAGATTTATAACGTAACTGCCTTAGAATTTTTACCAGTGATTCATACTGAAGAAGGTTGAGGCCCTCGGGCCATAAATCCAAAACCATGGTATAGGAGTATCTCAATGGCATATTCTTTAAAGGCATGCTTTTTTAATGTCTTAATTCTTTGTCTGTTTCCTCGCCTACTGTTGTGTTTCTGTAATTTGGTGCCTTCCGGCGGTTGAATTGGGAATTTAACTCCAATTTATAAACAGGCTGATGCATTTTCCGCATCCTCATGCCTTGTGCTAACTTTAGATTATATATATATATATATATATATACTTATCTACGAGGTCTGATCAATAAGTATCCGGGTTGCTGGTATAGTAGCGTTGCTAAAGTACCCAGAGTGAAGCCGCTTGGCAAAGATTGACCTTCAAATCTGTTGTACATGCGCACTAAGTTTTCACGTTCTAGCTCACTTTCGCTGTTTACAACAGTGCTTTGAATGAAGGTGTGTGGCGTGTGGTCGTCGCATTGACCATCACAGAGAAAGTAGTCAGTGCGATACCTGCTCAGAAGCCTACGCAAAGTTGCAGAAAGTGTATGGAGAGGAGTGTATAAGCCGCGCACAAGTGTACGGGCGGTTCAGATGTTTCCAAGATAGCCGAAAAATGTCGATATTGACGAACGTTCTGTGAGAACCGCCGCTCGCAGAATTGAGAAATGCATCACTGATGTGCATGCAGCTGTGAGGGGAAATCATCAAATCACCATCCGTGAGTTATCAGAGGATGTGCAGTTTAGTTACAGTTCAGTTCAGTCCATTATCACAGAAGATTTGAGTATGAGACGCGTGTCTGCGAAATTTGTGTCAAAAACTACTTTCAGCTGAACAAAAAGACATTCGGGTTTCAGCTACACAAGATCTCCTTGATCGTGTCGAGAACGATAAAAACTTTTTGAAAACCTTGCATAGGCCTCTGAGCAAGTATCGCCAAGCTTTTGGCAAAATTTGATGCAAATTCTCTGCTCAAATTTCTCCGTCATGGTCAATCCGACGATCACACGCTACACACGTTTCTTCTACACACAGTGGAAGAGAGTTAGAATGTTAAAACTTGCTACGCATACACAACAAGCGGCTTTACTCTGTGTGCTTTAGCTTCGTTACTATGGCAACATTCCGGATATTTATTGATCAGACCATGTATATGTGCATAGATGTGTGTATTAACGAGTTTATAAAATGTATTTGTGTGATATGTATATATATATATATATATATATATATATATACATACAGACATATATACGTATATATGCATAAGCACACACATACATATATACATGCCTGTATAATATAATGTAACATATATGTATGTATGTAT
>NC_068991.1:63676593-63678374 GCF_001194135.2 Octopus bimaculoides
ATATATATATATATATATATATATATATATATACATACATGTATATAGACAGGCACACATACACGTGAGGAATGATAACTGACAAATATACCAACATTCACATGGGGTTGATTACAGCTCTGCGAAAACTTCAGCTATGCATTTTAAATCCAGATGACCACAACGTCCTCTCATATATAAACACATAAACAAACAAATGCCCAACTTCCAAAACCCCCAAAAAACACAGACACAGACTAACAGACACACTCTACAGTTCTCCCACAAACCGAGGCACACACAAACGCAAAATAGCACATACGCACAAACATAATATGTACAAAAACATATTCTAACTTGCACAAGGGTGCAAAGATATACAAGAGCATTGGCATCTACAACGAAGCCAGCGCCCACAGATATCCCGACAGATATATGTAAATTTACATTTTAATTGCTATTTCGACATTTTCAACATCAGTCATGTCAGGCTGTTCCTTGTGTATTTTAAACTAAAGAGACATATCACGTCTATTAATTGGAACATTACTTGCCATTCAGCCTTCGCTAATTGCCTATGATTTGTTTTAGCGTATGCAGGAGAGCAAAGTTTTAGCTTTATGAATATGTAGTTTTTCCTTATAATTTAATAAATCTCTTTCTGGTAATATGTACATAGATATATATATATCTATATATTTCATGTACGTATATGTTTAAGAAGCTCGCTTTGAAACCATGTGGTTTTGGGTAGAATCCCACAGAGCGGCATCTTGGGCAAGTGTCTACCACTGCATCTCAGGCCTAACCAATTCTCAGAGATTGAATTAGGTAGTCCGAAACTGGCAGCCTATCAAGATTATCTTTCACCATCACAGATCTCGTCGCTTCTTCACCCTTGGTTTTATATATATATATATATATATATATATATATACTCTTTTACTCTTTTACTTGTTTCAGTCTTTTGACTGTGACTATGCTAGAGCACCGCCTTTAGCCGAGCAAATCGACCCCAGGACTTATTCTTTGGAAGCCGAGTACTTATTCTATGGGTCTCTTTTGCCGAACCGCTAAGTTACGGGGACTTAAACACACCAGCATCGGTTGTCAAGCGATGTTGAGAGGACAAACAGACACACAAACACATACACACAAACACATACACACATACATATACATATATATATATACATATATACGACGGGCTTCTTTCAGTTTCCGTCTACCAAATCCACTCACAAGGCTTTGGTCGGCCCGAGGCTATAGTCGAAGACAGTTGCCCAAGGTACCACGCAGTGGGACTGAACCGGAACCATGTGGTTTGTAAGCAAGCTACTTACCACATAGCCAATCCTAATAGTTATCTACTTTGGCTGGAGTTAGCTAGCCCATACTAACCTATATCTTTGCGAAACGGCCGTCAGACTTTGCATTTATTCAGGATTCCTCTTAAATCATTTATACTAACTTTCTCATCTACCCTCCTAATTGATTCTAATACGGACATTCAACCTCGCAAGTAGATCTATGTATTTATGTTTATATGTTTATAATTTTTTATAGATTTATAATTTTTTATATATTTATGAATTTTTATATATTTGTAAATCTTCGCATATTCATATATCGTATATTTATATATTTATAAATGCTTATGGATTTATGGATGTTTACCATATCTTATATATGTGAATGTATCTATGTATATTGTGGAGAATTCCGACAATTTGGAACGGATTGAATGAATTTAAATATTGACCTTTGAAATTTGTTTCTCTCTTTCTTAATTATATATATAT
>NC_068991.1:63678972-63679979 GCF_001194135.2 Octopus bimaculoides
AGGATCGCGGTTTCGATTCCCAGACCGGGCATTGTGAGTGTTTATTGAGCGAAATCACCTAAAGCTCCACGAGGCTCTCTTACTTCCAGTTCTTTTTTAGGGCCTGATACTTATTTTATCGTCTCTCTTGACCGAACCGCTCTTGTCACTCTCTTGGCCAGCCTTGTCACACTCTGTGTCATGCTGTATCTCTCCGAGAACTACGTTAAAGATTCACGTGTCTGTGGAGTGATCAGCCACTTGCACGCTAATTTCACGAGCAGGCTATTCCGTTGATCGGATCAACTGGAATCCTCGACGTCGTAACCGACGGAGAGCCACCACGACGACATTTGTCTAAACTCCCAAACCTATGGCGAACATTTCTAGATTTGAATCTCTGTGAAATTCTCCCCTGCCACACATTTTTTTGCTAACCCCAACAACCTAATCATGTCGAAGTTGAACCTCCAACAACAACATCAATGTCCCCAGTTTTGAAAGAGCTGCGAAGGTCACGACATTGGCTCTCACCATTAGACTATCTTATAAACAAAATAAGATATTGAAGAAGATAAAAGATGCTTTACATCTACAACGTATTCCTCATGGGATTTAAGAAGTAAATTGCCCCATTCAAATCTTATTTGAATACAATCACATCTGTGATATCGTTCAGACGTATTTCTGTTGAAGAATTTCCCTTACAAACATCTAAAACACGTAACAATGTGGTGATACGCATGCTTATATGCTGTTTACTTCTCACTTGCTTACTCCTAAATATATAGGAATTATGCATCTATGCATCTATGCATAAAGCACGCATACGCATACACACACAAATGCACATACACATATATACATAACCGTATGCCTGTATGTCTATGTTTACATATAAATATATATATAGATTCATTTCTATATATATATATGTATATATATGTATATATATATATATATGTGTGTGTGTATATATGTATATAAATATATATATATATATATATATATATATATATATATATATA
>NC_068991.1:63680322-63684667 GCF_001194135.2 Octopus bimaculoides
GAGAGAGGGGAGAGAGAGAGAGAAAGAAGGAGAGAGAGAAAGAGAGAAAGAGAGAGGAATAAACCAAGATGTGACTTTATTTTATCGACTCTAAATTGGTGTATGTCGAAGTTGACTTCAAAGGTATTTCAACTCAAAGCGTAGAGATCTGGGACGAATACTACAAGGCGCTCTACCTAACAAGCCTGCTAATTCGCTGCCTAACATATACATGTATGTATGTATGTATGTATGTATGTATCACTGCTCTCTGTTTGTTTGTCTGTCTATATCTCTCTGTTTCAGTCTGCTTGTCTGTCTGTCTCTCACTCTCTCTCACTGATGAGGATTAATCAAATCATCGATGATCTGGCTCTGTCACACTTGCTAAAATGGGCTTATCTCCCTTTGCCAGTCATTGTTGTGATCTATAAATATCGTTACCTGCCTGTCCGTGAATTTTCCGAAGACGTAGGTATCTGTGAAGATTCGTTCCACAGAATTTTAAAACATAAAATAGAAGCAATGTATTGTCACAAACTTTGTGCTACGTCTGGCAACAAATGAACAAAAAGGGAACCGAATTTCAATCAATCGGGAGTTGTTTTAATCTTTCAGATGCTAGACTTTCTGAAATCTCATAACATGTGATGAAACATAATTGTAAGACTACGATGTCCAAAAAGCAAACAAGGCAGTTGTCACAGTGGATTAGGTCACCTCGAACAAAAACCACGAAAGTCAATCGAAAATTAGGGGCATAATATATTCCCATAATGAAACTACTTTTTCTAAGAACTCGATATTTGATGTGTAGTTAGGATAACCTTAAGGAAATAATAATACGTAGATTATCAATGTTTTTGGAGTGTGTAGAAAGATCCATTTTTATTTCTTTTAGCTAGGTGCCTTATTCAATAAAAAGATAAAATTTAGAAAATCATAGAGCCTTAATAATAAGTGGAAATCTTTTCAGAAAATATTAGAAGTTTGGGGATTGAAGTTCCGAAGAAGGAGTTATCCGTCGTCTCTATAAAACCCACCTGAGTGGAAGGGACCGTATGTCTAAGGAATGAAAATAAACCACATAACCAAAAGACACTTCTAAGTAATCGTTAAAAGAATTATAAGCGTAAACACTACAATTATATTGAGTCATTTATTTAGTATAATTTTAAACAAACAAGCATACATACATAGATACGTAGTTACATACATACATACACATGTATATGCCCGCGTGTGTGTATACATTTGCATGTATATATATATATATATATATGTTAGAGAGAGAATATTTGAACACATGCTTCTCTGTGCACTTATGCATGTACACGTTTGTGTACGTATTCGGCAGTAATTGCAGAAAAATATATCATATGTTTTAACATTTAGTCACGGTTCTAAAAATAATTCGCAAGTTTACATACAAATGTCAAAAGATAATTTAACTTTCAAACGGAAATCAGCACTGAGGCTTTGAAAATTTCATATTTTTGCTTCAGCACCATTTTATAATAATTGCAAAATGACTGTGTTAGACAACAATTTGGCTCCTATACACCCTTCCTATCCCCCTCTCTCTTCCTTATTCTTTCTGATCGTTGCCATTGTGCCATTGTACATAACAAAATGACTGATGTTTATGCATATATATATATATATATATATATATTTATATATATATATATATGTGTGTGTGTGTGTGTGTGTGTGTGTGTATGTGTATGAATGTATTTATGGATGCATGTCTCTGTGTTCATATATATATATTCTGTAAAACAACAAAACCAGCGGGAGTGAGAAAAACAAATTGACATAGGTACTCCTGGTTAAAAGTTCCATTGTCTTATGTATTAATGTACCAATTCCTTCGGAAACGTGAAATGAGTGAGGAGGGTAAATACGCACATAACATAATAACATAGTTAAGTATCCTTTCTGCTATAGGCACAAGGCCTGAAAGTTTTTTTTTGGTGGTGTGGGGGATACTCTATTACATCGGCCCAGTACTCAACTGGTACATATATCCTCGATTTCAAAAGGTTGGAAGCCAAGTCAAACTCGGTGGAAATTGTTCTCTGAACGTAAAGACGTACGTAATTCGATTAAGCATCCAGTGTGCTAACGGTTCTGCCAACTCGCTGCCTTAAATAATTTACTATAATAATATTCTTGTGTTTTTCTTCGTCACAACTTATGAATGAGGAAAGAAGGGGTCATAGATGAATAAGGAAGGAAGAGATGATAGCAAACTGGTAGTGGGAGCGTCCAGTTGAGTTCGATGAAGAGCGATTAAACCAACTTTTGCACGAAGATTCTCGTCAAACCACAAAGGAACTGGCAGAGAAAATTGAATGCTCCCACACTGTTATAGAGAAACATCTTCACTCGATGGGAAAGGTTCAGAAGTATGGAGCAATGGGTTCAGCATGCTTTAAGTGACAAAAACAAAAATCAATGTGCTACAATCTCCGCTGGTTTGTTTGCTCGTCAACGCTCAGCCCATGGACACGAGCAACGATTTCTTTACCGAATCGTTACCGGCGACGAAAAATTGTGCCTGTACATTAATATGAAGCAGTATAAGGAATGGCTTAGCCCCGCTAAACAAGCGACACCGCGTGTGAAACAAGATCTTCATCCGCGTAAAACGATGTTGTGCGTATGGTGGGACTGGGAAAGGATTAGCCATTATGAATTGCTTGAACGGGAGCAAACGGTCAACGCGGAACTCTATGTTCAACAGATGGAACGACTCAACGCGGCTATTCAAGAGAAAAGACCTAATCGTCAGCATGGAGTTCTTCTGCTGCACGACAACGCCCGCCCTCATATCGCCAATATGACCAAGGAAGCCATTCAGACACATGGCCGGGAAGTGCTGCCACATCCGCCGTACTCTCTTGATTTGGCATCAACGAATTTCCAACTCTTTCGATTTCTTTGAAATGTTATGCGCAGAGTTTCGTTCAATACTGATGCAGAATTGAGAGGTTGGTTGGATCAATTTTTCGAGTCGAAATCAGGTGATTTCTACCAACAAGGTAGTGAAAATCTTGTTGAACGTTGGGAAGAAGTTGTAAACAACAAGGGTGAATACATTATTGATTAATTAGTTGTTATTTTTGTTAAACCTTTTAAAAAATTTTAATTTAAAAAACGGCTGGAACTACGTGTGTGTGTGTGTGTGTGTGTGTGTGTGTGTGTGTGTGTGTGTGTGTGTGTGTGTGTGTGTGTGTAAGTGCAATGGGAGTGGGATGGTGAACATTCAACTCTGAAAAGAAAAATCAAACAGTGTTTCAACTGTGTGTGGGTATATATGTGTATGTGTGTGCATGTAAAAGGGAAGTATGTGAATGTTTGTATGTGTGAACCAGTGTTCTTGTAGTGACAAACGACGATCCATGTCACATCTCAAAAGACAATCACTAGATAACATTGATAAGTGTATTAATTTGATTTACCATCCATATTTATATATAATATACTACAATTAGCTGTCATTTTTGACGGCACGAAGGCCAGCTAGTATAGTTGATATTGGTTCTAAATTTTGGCACAACGGCAGCAAGTTCGAGGCAGGGTGTAAATTGATTGCATCAACCCCTGTGCTCAAATGGTATAAATTGTATCGACTCCCCCCAAAGGATGAACGGTTAAGTAGCCCTCAGTAGAATTCAAATTCAGAACATGAAGACGGATGAAATGCCGCTTAGCATATGTCCGGTGTGCTAACGATTCTGCCAGCTCTACGCTTTAAATAATATATTTGATATCAGAAAGACTAAATTACCCACAATTAAAATTTTTTAGAGGGCAATGTAATCCCGGTTTAGCAAACACAGTCCATATTTTACTATCCTGTATAAAAAGAAAAAAAAAACAGAAAAAAACCCCCAAAAAATCGGAACGAATATTAATCTGCCGACAGACAGGAATGAAAAAAAAAATTGCTCATGGAATTTAAAAGCACTTCCTGATTTACCAAACTTTGTAACGCCAATTCCTGTGTAGGTCACAGGTCACTTGACCTTACGTCTAGCCATGGTGACTACCAATACTATTACCCGTCTGTCTGCAGAAAAGCTGAAACAGGCATGTAACAGGAGCGTATATATATATTATAAAAGTTAAATAATGAGGCTATAAGTTAATATTAATTAATATCAATTTAAACCAGTGGCCTAGCATACTTAAAAAAATTCGAACTTTAAGAAATCATATTATATATAAGAGGAATAACCACCAAGGTGGATTCCTAATATGCTAGAAGTTGATTTGGCGTCTTCTTCTAGTATATTAGACGGAAACTGAAAGAAGCACATCGTATGCATATATATATATATATATATATATATATATA
>NC_068991.1:63684827-63686050 GCF_001194135.2 Octopus bimaculoides
TGTGTGTGTGTGTGTGTGTGTGTGTGTGTGTGTGTCTTTGTGTATGTGTTTGTTCCCCACCAGCGCTTGACAACCGGTGTTGGTGTGTTTACGTCCCCGTAATTTACAGGTTCGTCCAAAGACACCGATAAAATAAGTGCCAGTCTCAAAAAACAAAGAAAGAATAAAAATCAAAAACGTAAATTAGTACTGAGGTCGATTCATTCGACTAAACATTCACAAGGCGGTGCCCCAACATGGCCGCAGTCTGATAACTAAAACAGGCAGAAAAATTATCATGACCTGAGTGTTAGAGCCATTTTGCCGTCAGCAAATAGAGTTGTATGAAATGAATGAGTTGGAGCTATGTTGAACTTGTAAAGGGCTTTACTTGAACTATTCTAGTTGATAAGCTGTATATGATATATAGACCTTCATATTCATTATGAAACATACTTGTAAATATCTGTGAAAACTGCGAATATATTGACGGGTTTCTTTCAGTTTCCGTCTACCAAATTTTCTCCCTAGGCCAAGAACTATAGTATAAGACACTTGTCCATGGCACTGAACCCGGTATCATGTGATTGGGAAGCAAGCTTCTTACAACGCAACCTCTATATATAAAGTTTAGAATAAAATGTGAGAGAGCAAAACAATTGGCATCCTTCGAAAAAACATTCCATTTGAATATTCTCTATCTGAACTGTTTTGTTCTTTCATTTTTTTCTTTACTTTAATCTATATCTACCCGCTCAAGGAGAAGCCACTTCTAGTCACTCCTGATAGGTAGTCTCAACACAACACTTTTCAATTGCAGTTGCAAGCTGGAGTTTTAGTGGTAAAGCAAAGGGAGCACTCATAGTGCATACCTATAACATTACGTCAGTTGACGAAAATTCCTTTTTCTTTTTTCTCCCTCTCTCCCGCACTCTTCCTCTCTCCCGCTCTCACCCTCTCTAACCCCTTTCTATCTCTCTGTATATGTAGACATATACACACAAATACACAGACACAGACATACATATGTTTGTATCAGTGCACGCGTTTGTGTTTGCGTGTGTTGTCAGTTTATTGTGAAACCAGGATGTTCGTTTCTCAACCTCTTCCCATGGCATTAGTTAACATTTTAGTCTGCAATACGTGATGAAAAGCAGCATATGTTTGTGTGTGTGTGTGTGTATAATTCATCAACTGGTTTTATAATTAATTTTTCATCACATACAAGCATATATATATATATA
>NC_068991.1:63686297-63687662 GCF_001194135.2 Octopus bimaculoides
TGTGTGTGTGTGTGTATATATATATATACACTGATATATATTTATTTATATATATAAGCACACATATATCTGAGCAACGTATGGATTTATTGCTTTGTGTGTGTGTGTATATATATATATACGCATTAATAGATTATAGTCTGGTACGAAATAATTTTGAGGCAGTAGTTTTCCGTCTAATTTCCTGCAATTTGTTTATTTAGCATAACATAATGGAAACAGAAGCGTTTCAAATATATTCCAGTTCAAAACTGATATGTAAAACCAATTTAGTTCTTTAGGAATTGAAGAGATCGTCTGTATTAAATAGAAACTGTGGAAATACTGGGGATCTGTCTTCGAAAGGTATAGATGACCTTGCAGGAAGTGAATTCCGAAATTTAAGAGCCGGAATAAATACCGCAACATTTTTTTTTACCCTACCTATATAAATGTTTGTAAATGTAACTGTAATGATTTTAACTCTTCTATCTAATAAATATCGTATTTCTTCTATCCTTTATGGGGCGGTAAAATAAGTACCATTTGAGCAGTGAGTTCGTTGTAATTGGCATACTTTCTTTTGTGAATTGACGTTCAAGCGTAGATAAAACATAAAGATAAATAGGTGTAAACGTAGTTGTGTGGTAAGATTCTTGCTTACCAGCCACATAGTTCCGTGTTTAATCTCACTGCGTGGCACCTTGGTACGAGTGTCTTCTACTATAGCCTCGGCCGACTAAAGCCTTGTGAGCGGATTTGGTAGACGGAAACTGAAAGAAGCTCGTCGTATATATATATATATATATATATATATATATATATATATATATATATATATGTATGTATGTATGTATATATGTATGTATGTATATATAAATAACAAAATAATGGATGTGTCAATACATTACAGCTGTTTCTAACGAACTTTTATTTGGTTAATGAGTATATCATATCGTTATAAAAACCGCTTTATTCAGATGAATACACGAATTATACTATAAAAAACATTAAAAAAAATTGAATCCACGGCAATGCATATTCTGTGATTCCACGATCGACGCTTGTCACAAGATCTATCTATCTATCTATCTATCTATCTATCTATCTATCTATCTATCTATCTATCTATCTATTTATCTATCTATCTATCTATCTGTTTCTGTATATATGTATGTATAGGTGTGTGTGTATCGGCGTGAAATAAACTATTTGCGTACGGTGAGCTCACCCACGTTGCGATATTTAGTTTCATTTAGAGTAATGTCCATTTATGCCTAAGTAAACATGATCTATCGGTTATAGAATCCAATGGCAATATATCAGGGTAAATATAACTGAGAAAAAACAATGATGAAAAAGAAAAAAAAAAAAAAAAAAAAAAAA
>NC_068991.1:63687672-63688094 GCF_001194135.2 Octopus bimaculoides
AAAAAAAAACACCGAAGGCGCCACTCGAGCATCACTTAACTCCAAAGAAGATAAACGGTTAAAATAAAGAAAAGGAAACCAGGAATGAAGGAACCATAATTATCATGAATCATTCGTCCGATGAACATCGTTCACCAATTGGAACTAAAACACCAAACAAAATGGCTATTCTTCACGAATGTTTGTCATAAAACGTTTCCGTTTTGAATATAAGTTGAAACCAGACTCAAAATGTTTTCTACTTTTGTATCAGAATATAAATACATACAGGCTTTTAAGTTGTCTTAAGGAGAAGAAATATAAATAATCTGTAACCAACATTTTCTTTTTCTCTGTGGAAAGAGGAACAAAAGCTGTAACCGACAATAAATAAATAAATAAATAAATAAATAAATAAACAAATATATATATACATATATATA
>NC_068991.1:63688170-63690001 GCF_001194135.2 Octopus bimaculoides
AAAAACTACAACAGCAAAACCGGAATCTATCTGTTATTTATTATTAAAATAGTGTTTAAATATTTAGTGTTAAAACAAACTTCTGACGCATAGCTTGACGTTCTCCTTTCTATCTAATAAGGAAAAATGCATTTGAAACATGACACGTACATACAAACATAATTTCATATATAAGCAATATGCAGGCATGTGTGTGCATGAGTTTGCGAATTTATCTTGAAGTGTGTAAACACAAGGCGGGATAATATATTCAAAGCGTAACATAGATCATTCAGTTTATTTTTTTTGAAAAGCAGTAAAGAAACAACAGGATGAAACATCAGATTTCAGCAAATCTTTATATCTATGTTTATTCTTTCTGTTTTCAGACATTGAATTGCGATCATGTCGATACACCAATTTCCATGGATTTATCCATTATACCGGATGCAGTGGGCTATCTAGTAGTACCTTATCGACTTCGCAAGAAGTATAGACCCAGTCTACAACCAGGGCGTAAAGAAATGTAGCCAGCACTGAACAACAGCCGCGCAATACATTTGTTGGACACTCCAGTTATTGCAAATCCCGTTGAAATACATACATACATACATACATACATATATATATATATATATATATATATATATACACACACACACACACACACACACACACACACACACACACACACACACACACACACACACACACACACACATATATATATACAGGATGCGAACGGTATTTGATGACAGATTTATGGTTTTAAAAAAGCGCTGAAATAATAGCGGAAAAAAGCTGTATTTTTATAGAAATAGCATAAGCATAAAGCTTAATTATTAATTTAATAATTTCATGCAATAAACTACCACAAGCATCAACAACTGCCCCTACGCGAGGTTGAAATTGTTTACAAGCTCTGATTCAGTGGTCCTTGTTCATATCGGACATGAGTCGAACTATAGCGGCTTTCAAAGAATTTTTGGAATTGACATTTTTCTCGACGATGCTCCATGCATAGTAGTCTACTGGATTGAGATCTGGAGAATTAAGAGACCAAATTTGGGGCGATGTGATCATGCAAATTGTCGGCCATCCATTCTTGTGTCGTTTGAACCTTGACTGATGGTACAGAAACTTGTTGAAAAATATAAGGCCTTCCATTGCATACACCGTTGATCAAAAAAGCTTAACAACTTTACCCAGAACCTCAATGTACGCACAACATTCACCTTAAGCCCTTATGGAAAAAGTGTGAGGAGTCATCATCCTTCATTGCTAACAACACCCAAAACCATGACACTTGCAGGAAATTTTGTGCGCATTACTCTTGGAACCTCAAAAGGGTCTGCACATAGCCATCTTTCATTTCCTCTGTTAGTTTTCTGGTCATGGTCAAAGTTTTGTCATCTGCGAAAAACCAAATCACACCATCTTCTGATGGATTTTTAGGTTTGTTCAAAAGTCTTTTGGATCTGATTAAACGGTTTCCTTTTGTTTTTTTCTGACATGAATTGACCTCTCCTCATCACGTGTGACTTGTGTCTGATGTTTTCATGCACATCATTTCTGATATCTTTTTTTCTGACACGAAATTGTTTTGCAATTGACCACATTGATTTTCGTGGATTGTCTTCAATGTTTTGCTTAACTTCCTGAATAAATTCAGGTGTCCTAACTCACACCGAGTCTTGTTGACAAAAGATCTTGCAACTTTCATAAAGTATAGACATTTCTAAAACACCATGCTTAGTCTTCAAAACCACAATCACAGCATGCCTTTTCTTTTCATTAGTAAGCATAGGGCTTGTCATTGTTATTTTCTGAAATAGAAGTTCAATAAAAATTA
>NC_068991.1:63692602-63694522 GCF_001194135.2 Octopus bimaculoides
AACTAAGCTAAGTGCACAAGATTCCTTGGAAGAAAGCAGCGAAAATATACGAAAACAAGGACGGGTCATTCGGAGTTTTCTTTCCTCAGTAGAATTCCAGATTATCTTTGCAATTTCGGCGGGTTATACTCGAGATTGCTCCAATCTGACCAGCCCCAAGGAAAAACTAAGCTAAGTGCACAAGATTCCTTGGAAGAAAGCAGCGAAAATATACGAAAACAAGGACGGAAAAAAACGGAGAAATGGTATACAAATGCAAATGCAAATAACAGGACATTAACAACAGGTGTCTTTGGACTAAGAACGAATTAAATTAAGCTGGCATGTGTGGAAGTGAAGCCTTACGGCAGGGACATAAGAGATGAGATGTATATATATAATGTAATTACATGTGAATTGTTGGCGATTTTGTCCTCCATCTTCCTTTTCTCTTGGACTTTCCTTTGTCTCCTATTTCTGAAGAAGAGCTTTGCTCGAAACGTAAAACACTTGGAAAAAAACATGGATTACATGGAAAAATGCGAACAAGAGAAATAATATTCCGAAGATTATAAACTTGGAAAAGTACAGGACAAGTTATTACATCTGGTAAAGTACAGAGCAAGAAAAGTTTTACTTAAAATATTGCAGCTAAGGATAAAATTTGAATATTAAAAATTATTTGATTTTAATTTACAAAGTAACATTATAATTAAAAGTGGTACCATTATTTTGCTAAAATATTGACACACTAGAATGCTTTGATAATGAGAGCCAGAAGTACCAATATAGCTAAAGTTTTATGCAAAGTAGAATAGTACAAATGGTACGCAAATTCATTATGTAAAAAATAGGCATTGGGTCAAGACTGGAAATGTGAAGACTTGGCAATAACAGGCAATAACTCAAGCAAATTTTTCCATGTAATATATAAAACTCAGCCAGAACAAGAATCATTCAAGAATTTTCGTCTGACATTAGAATAATTCTGCCGAGATTCCAGTCTGTACTGATACTTTCATTTAATCGAAATCGAAAGGCTGAAGGGAATTGTCGAAAACTGGAATATATGAACTCAGAACGCAGAGCCGGCACAAAAACTGTCCAGCCAGCTTACCGCCAGCTTACCGCCAGCTTACCGCCAGCTTACCGCCAGCTTACCGCCAGCTTACCGCCAGCTTACCGCCAGCTTACCGCCAGCTTACCGCCAGCTTACCGCCAGCTTACCGCCAGCTTACCGCCAGCCTTAATTTCGGAGGAAAAGGGCAGCGCTTATGATCTATTTTTAAGCTGTGACTAATAGGAGAAAGTGAACAAGTTACCTTCTGAAAGAAGACCAAAAGAGGATACTTGGAACAGCGTAGAATTCTACTAAAGTTACCCAACGATTAGGTGGTAGTGTTGAACAGGATGACCTAATAAGTGTAACGTTCAAGAATTTCAGTCAATCAAATGATATTTCTATAGATTTTGGTTGAAGAATTTTCCTAAGGTGCGGCAAAGGGATTGACCCTGGAACCATGTGAATGTGAGGCGAGGTTCTTAACTAAAATACAACGCCTGTGCCAATAACTAAATCGTTAGTGCTTTGTACGATATGTCTACACAAATTATTGTGGCAAGTTGCAGCTGTCAGAGACATTCTAATGGATATGACTAAAAAGAGAACGCGTCTTCCTCTGCAACCCATAGTGTTAAACAGTTAGTTTGAACAGGATATCCCTGCGTGTTTGGGTGCCGGTGAGTATTTGTATGCAATAAATATGTGTGTATGGCTATGCGTGTGTATGTAAATGCATATGTATAATATATACATACACACAGATACAGGCACATACATATGTATATGTATATCATACGTATACATTTACATATACCTATACTACTTTTCTGTAAAATTATTTTTAGTAATTTGATAAATTTATTAAAACTAGTCATACA
>NC_068991.1:63694723-63701694 GCF_001194135.2 Octopus bimaculoides
TATATATATATATCTGTCTGTGTGTATATGTATGTGTGTGTGTAACACGAATCTATGCTTGGCACTACCGGTGGGAGTAATACTGTTGCCAAAATTTTCCTCATCACCAATCCGCATCAGTGTGAGGGAGTTAACCGCAGTTCTGTCTACAATGCGCTTATGCGGTAGTGTATGTACGTGTGTGTTTGCGTTTACGTGTGTATGTGTGTGTGTATACATATATACATATATATGTGGGTGTGTCATGAGTGTGTTTGCATGTACGTGTGCATGTCTTTCTGTGTATATATATTTACGAAGGGGAGTCTATGTTTTCATTCAGATATCCTTGTCCATACCCACGCGCTATCCCCTTCAAGTAGCAAATGCCACGCCTGCATCAATTCCGATTATGTTGTTACTCATCTCTTCTCGACGATAAGAAGGACATTTGATATCCATAGTCATCACATATCAACTATATGGCTTTCTTGATATATATATCGTCCTGCTATGTGTTACATGTATAATATATGACTAAATAGCTTGTCGGATTTGCTTTCAGAGATCACAGTTTAGTTCTTAAAATAGCGACAAATAATAAAGTGACAATTATTTATATATCACTACTGAAATTTGATAGGATCTGCAATATTTCAATGCCTCATATAAAGACAATATCATTTACTTGCTTCAGTTATTGAATGATGTCCCTAATGGCGCACCTCCTTGAAGGATTTTAGACATACAAATGCTTGCTTCCCAAGCATGTGGTTTTGGGTTGAGTCCCACTGCGTGGTACTTTGGGCAAGTATCTTCTACTATAGCCTCGGGCTAACCAAAAGCCTTGTAAGTGGATTTGGTAGACGAAAACTGAAAGAGGTCCGTCGTATATATATATATATATATATATACATATATTTATATATTTATGTGTGCGTGCCTTTGTGTATGTGTTTGTTCCCCAACCGTCGCATGACAACCGATATTGACGCGCTTTTATCCCCGTAACTTAACGGTCCGGCAAAGAGCCCGATAGAATAAGTACCAAGCTTACAAAGAATAAGTCCTGGAGTCGTTTTGTTCGACTAAAAGGCGGTGCTCCAGCATTGCCGCTGTTAAATGACTGAAATAAGTAATTCAATAAAAGAATACAGATCGACACTAGAGTCATGACTGTTTCGCAATCTAATAACCCTATACTGTAATTCGATGAATAGTTTCATAAAAGTCAGGAAACTTACATTTATGTTGCTTTATTTGAAAGAAATCTTACTTTGCTTAGATAGACGTTGGACAGCTGTACTGAAGCCCCGCTCTACTAAATACGATGTTGGGAAGGCAATAAAGTACATCTTGATTTTGTTTCACAGTGCAAGGTAGCAGTCAGAAATGTCCTTTTGCAATAAAAATCTGATATAACATTTTGAACTTCGTTCTCAGTTCAATATCATTTTAATTAAAACCAGTTCTTCCTCCACTATTCTTGTTTCCTCATTACTGATATCTAAGGATCACCCAGACTAGTATTTTAAGCAAAAATAAGTATCCTGAATTCTGTCAGATGCGTCTCTGTGCAGTTCATCCAGGTGTGAACAGTACATTTCAATGTCATCTTCTCGTATACACTTTTCCATCTCCATTTCAGAGAGGCTTTGAAACTGGAATAACTCACGGCTTATGTTACATTTTAATAACACTAACTTGGACAGAAACGTGAAGAGGGCTGATTTCACCTTGATAAAACTTAAACTCATTTCCTTGTAGTTGCAAATTAAGTTCATTGAGCTTTGTGAATTCTGCTTGATGTTTCGTAGTTCTTCACAAAGAACAGAATAGGATTATTGGAAGAATTCAACAACTGTTTTCGAACTTCAGTATGCGATAACAATAGTTCAAACCGTTTATTATTCTCAATGCAGCGCTGTTGAAGCAGAGGGTAATTGAGAGCATGCACCTTGATTTTATTTATTGTCTAACAGTGTTCAACGATTTGTTAAGTCTACCGCTTAGGTTATTTGTAACGTGTGCAAATACACAAGGTACAACATTATCAATAGACTGATAAAGCAGCGATGACAACCTACCATCGATGGAGTCCCGTATACTGATCGAAAACGAAACATTGACTACTTTTTTGTATCTGTTTCCAGTGGTTTTACAAATAATAGCTCTTGAACCAAAAGTTAATCATTGACGAAGCAAATATAAGCAAGAAACAAAATTTTCATTGCTTGGTAGAGGTGAGCTAAATTTTGTTGTTCTCTGTATGTTGCACAATGTATCTTAAATGAAGCGTTTGACATTTGGAAACACACATCACACATTTTTACAGAAAAAGAAATTCGTACTTCCATCTGTTCATTCAAGATTAACTTCCACTCCCTCACTCTAATTTATGCACGATAACTTTTCCAATTTCTTTTTCTATGAGATTATAAATTACAAGTGTTTCAAAATGTGGAATACTACATAACGAAAACTAACAAAAAGATAAAAAGCAGTGGTGGGTTGTTTTCCAAGGGGACGATGAAGGGGTGGGTAGACGATTGAAAAAAATATGGATTAAAATGTTTTATTTTCAAAAAGTTCGCTCGTGGATATTTTGAAATGTGGGACACCTATAAAAGGTGGAAAAATGCTGAAAAACACTGTCTTTCTGCCTGCTTGCCAATCTATCTATCTATCTATCTATCTATCTATCTATCTGTCTGTCTGTCTGTCTGTCTATCTATCTATCTATCTACATATATATACACAAATGTGTATATGTGTGTATGTGTGCGTATATTTGTATATAAGACTATATATATATATATATACACATACATTTCACATATATGTATGCATGAGTAAATATTTGTGCATATGTTGTATGTATTTAAGTATGTACATATCGACCACTCCATCTGTCTATCTATATATCTATCTCCCGATCCATCTTTAAATATATGGCCGTATGCGTACGTGTGTGGATGTATATACATATATTTGTGTGTGTGTGTGTGTGAGTGTGTGTGTGTGAGTGTGTGTGTGTGAGTGTGTGTGTGCTGATAAAGATCATATATATATATATATATACGTAAGTATGTTTGTGTATACATGTATATACATATACATATACATATACATATAAATGCACGCACACACGCGGACACACTAATATATATACACACGAGTCTAGGATTAAACTGATCTAGCATTAATACCCCACTTCACTATAAATCTCAGGCAACATCAGCATTTAATACAAATTCAGAAGATGGAGTAATCCTAGGTACATGAAAATAAATGTTTGCCTTTGATAATAGTAATTTATGGTATATAAAACACATTAATATAAATTCATTACTCGTTCACATTTGTTTGAGGGATATTTGAACCCGTACAAGGCTTATCACTATAAGTTTTTATAAGGTTTTGCGGAACGTTATATTTCTTAGCGCTGTAATCCTTTTGCTGTCCCGCAATGTTATTTCGGTCAAAAGTTTTGCGATTTTTATTACTTCCCTTTATAACTGAACTGAACTCTTGCAAGAGTTTATATGTCTTGTCTATAGGCATTATGTGGAGGCGCAATGGCCCAGTGGTTAGGGTAGCGGACTCGCGGTCGTAGGATCGCGATTTCGATTCCCAGACCGGGCGTTGTGAGTGTTTATTGAGCGAAAACACCTAAAGCTCCACGATGCTCCGGCAGTGGATGGTGGCGAATCCTGCTGTACTCTTTCACCACAACTTTCTCTCACTCTTACTTCCTGTTTCTATTGTGCCTGTAACTCAAAGGGTCAGCCTTGGTCACACTGTGTCACGCTGAATATCCCTGAGAACTACGTTAAGAGTACACGTGTGTGTGGAGTGCTCAGCCACTTGCACGTTAATTTCACGAGCAGGCTGTTCCGTTGATCGGATCAACTGGAACCCTTATCGTCGTAAGCAACGGAGTGCTACAACAATAGGCACTATATTCAGGGTCAGTGAAATAAATTCTAGTAAATTGATCGGTGTTGTCCCCTCCTATCTAAAATTCAGGTTTTCTGCGCCTATCAAAAGTAATTGCGGTTGAGGAAATTGTTCGTAGAATTCACCTGTATAAAAGGTCTGATAAAAAATTATCGGGGCTGGTGCTATAAAATATAACTACAACATATATCAATTCGACATTTAATCTCTTTGAAGTAGTCCATTTCTGAATCCACACACGTTACTGATGGAAGCATTCTTGGAACTCCTTTTTGGGGATTGCGAGCAGCTGCGTCGTTGCATTCCCTTGGATTTCCTCGAAATCTTGAAATCTTGTCGGGGGTCTTCAACTGCGAAGACTGAACATTGGTCTCGGGGTTATAGCCATAAACCCACAGTTCGTCACCTGTTATGACTGTTTTCAAAACGTTTTCGTCTTCCTCGACACAATCAAAGAGATCCTGCGCAGCTGAAAACCGATTTTCTTTTTGAGACAGTCACACTCTACACACTTTACTTCCAAGCACTGCTATAAACAACGGAAATGAGCGAGAAGGTTATAACTCAGTGTTCAAGCGCGACAGAGTTGAAGGTTAATCTGTGTCAAGCGCATAGAGGGATAGATAGATAGATAGATAGATAGATAGATAGATAGAAAGAGAGAGAGAGAGAGATAGATAGATAGAGAGACAGAGATAGAGAGAGAACGTAGATAAACTGTCAGTTATAGATATTAAGGCTATCGAAAATGGCGTAGATAAGGGAGATAAAAAAAAACTACGATGCCTGGCGTAATACACTAGAATTAACGCAACAATATTTCTTCCTTGCTCTTTGATGTAAATTCACACTTCCAATTCCGCCATGATTGATCTAGAAGTGATTATCTCCCTTTCAATAATTGTACTCCAAGACACACCACGTATTTAATTGTAAAGGAAATGAGTTAAGGCTGTTTTCATCTATGTACTCAAACGGTTGTGTCCTTGAGTTTAACTGATTTTTATCATAGTTTATACTGAAGTAAATATAATACTATAGAATTCTAATAATATAGAAACAACTATTTTGTGTGATGTTTACTGCTTTCTCTGGTTACAATTGCAAACACATGGTTATTTCTTGTTTAACGATATTACAAATCATATTAAAGTCATATTGAAATCACTGAAGTTGTACTAAAAGTTACAATTACATATCCATTATCACAAATTTACTGAGTTGGAAGGTATAAGCAATACAACTCTGGTCTTTGAAATAATTTAGAATTTAGAACAAAGATAACACTCCATTTTATTTACCAATGCGCTTTAGTCTTACTCGTTATCTTTACTTCCTGAGTAGATGAAAAGGCAACAGACAAATAATTTCCTCTTTGTTTAAATGCAAGAATTTTTTCGACTTCCTCTTTTTCGTGACACTTTTTTTTTTTGGTGGAGAAGTTTTAGTTTACTTCTGGGATGCGATTTAAATAGAAGCAGCTGTTTCATGATTGGCGCGTCACTTGTGTAAAACACCAGTGAAATCCTTCACACTTCGTAAAATAGTTTACTGACAGGAAGCCATACTCCCTATTTCATGCGTTGTTTTTATATATAACGTTTTTGAAATGTATACATTAACATCGTCAGTTCTTCGAAAATAATTCTCTATTTTTTTTCTATCTACATTGTTATTTAAATCTTTTACCTTCACAAATATTTCGACTCTTGCTTCGTTTATTGCTGCTTTGTTTTTATCAGATGCAATACCTGATTTTGCAAAGAATACCATTTTCCATCTGGAGCAGTAATGCTTCAAATTTTCTAGATTTATATATCAACACAAGAGCATTAAAGAGGAAATAACGAAGACAGATAATTTAAAAAATAATAAAGGAGAAATATAACATATCTATCAATTTTGAAAGCAGTGGATTCACTTAATCGTCAGGACATCGGATAAAACGCATAATGTCATTTGTTTCTGTTATTTTAAATTCAATTTCAGCTTCACCTTTTATATAGAGGGGAACGACACATTAGAAAATATAGTTCTACATAACTCTGAAAGAAGGCCTGATTACAACTGAAAGGAATTTGACCAAATGCTTACATAACCAGGACTGATCTATACAATAAAATAGTAGTAGTAGTAGTAGTATTAGCAGTAGTGGTGGTAGTAGCAGCAGCAACAGCAGCAGCAGCAGCAGCAGTAGTAGTAATAGTAGTAGTAGTAGTAGTAGTAGTAGTAGTAGTAGTAGTAGTAGTAGTAGTAATAGTAGTAGAAGAAAAAGAAGAAAAAGAACAACAACAGCAGTATTTAGCAGCACAACTATCAAAATCAAAATTCTACAATAAACATCTTTCATAATAAATCTTTTGATCTAACGAGAAAGAAAAGAACCGGTATCTAACCAAGAAATAAAACTCTACGAGGGAGTACTGAAAAGCTCCTGGTTTTAAGGGCATCGCAAAAGGCCTGACTGGAGGCTCAACCTTTTGAGTTCTTTTGCAGAGCTTAGAAAAAAGACGAAGGACCGCAACAATAAGTGCGTGAATCTCTGAGTGGAATATGCTGAATAAAATCATAATTAACTGATCTTCCTGCATTTTCTTTTACGCAAAGCCAGGAACTTTTCAGCACCCTTCGTATTGCTAGAATCTAGAACACAACAATGGTGACTGTTATGTGTTGAAAATTCTTGCATATATTTACTATTCCACTTACAAATTATATATGTAATGTGTATGTTAGCTGGTTGGTTTCTTTCTTTGAGAATCCTAGCTTTTCCAGGTCATATATATATATATATATATATATATATATATATATATATACGTGCAGGAGTGGCTGTGTGGTAAGTAGCTTGCCTATCAACCACATGGTCCCGGGTTCAGTCCCACTGCGTGGTACCTTGAGCAAGTATCTTCTGCTATAGCCTCGGGCCGACCATAACCTTGGGACTGGATTTGGTAGAAGGAAACTAAAAGAAGCCCGTCATATATATATATATATATAGATATATATATATATATGTGTGTGTGTGTGTG
>NC_068991.1:63702003-63703143 GCF_001194135.2 Octopus bimaculoides
ACACACACACACACACACACACACACACACACACACACACACATATATATATATATATCTGTGTAAAAAGAGTGCAGTAAACTCGCCGTTGAAGTAGGATGTCCGACGTTTCCGACAGAATTCTTTGTCAGGGGAACGTTGTGAGAGACAGCAAAAGCATCCTTCCACCAAATTCAAAATCTCGTGTGTTTTCGGTATCGACAAAGTAAAGTACAGTCTAGGGTGGTAGAGATGCAGAATCATTAGAATGTTTTAAGGTTTCAGGTGTAAGTCATAATCAGTCACCCGATCTAACACCATTGCTTGGCAATTGGGCACCTTTCGTGGGCTTCTCTTTATAACCAGGATTAAGAATAATTATCCGATTTAATAATAAATCTCTCCATTTCTCCCACAAGACTGAGAAGCCCCAAAAATTCAAATGGTCAAAGGGCAATGCCCTCCCCTTCCTACTTAATCAATAAAACAAACATACACATTTCTGGGTATATTTATAGGTATATGTGTATCTATGTGTGTGAGTGTTTTTAAGCGTGTTTCGTATGCCATATATACAACACGCTTCTTTCTCATCGACTACATCAACGTATCGGAATGTATCAGAATATCTCTTCTCTTCCTTCCACCACATATATCGTTTCCGTCTCTATTAGCCAAGGGATTAAGTTATTCATTAAAATCATCTCTCTTGAATTTCATCTAAATTGACTCTGAAGCATAACAAGACGGCTGAGATAATATGAAACGGAGAAAGAGGATGAGATGGGTTGGGAGGTAGTTATTTGATGCTAGCGCAGACCATCGTCTTGTTCATGAGCAAGATGGTGATGATGATGATGATGGTTGTGGTGGTGATGGTGGTGTTGGTGATGGCGATAAGTAGAAAAAGTAGGAATGATAGTGATGGTGTTGGTGGAGACGATGACAGTAATAATAGTGAGGATAATGATAATGCCGGGTATTAAAACGATTACCTTCTTTCGAAGATATTTCATTTCCGCCTTCGTTCCAATTTCCGAACACACAGACACACACACAGACACACAGACACAGACACAGACTCACTCACACACACACAGACAAACAGACACAGACACAGACTCACTCACACACACACACACACACACACACACACACACA
>NC_068991.1:63703463-63704610 GCF_001194135.2 Octopus bimaculoides
CACACACACACACACACACACACACACACACACACGCATACACACACGCGCACACGCACACACGCACACACACACGCACGCACACACACACACACACACATTAGGTCATACATGCAATACACATGCATTTATATAATATATACAGAAACATACATTCATATTTACGTAATACATACATACATACAGACATGCATACATACATATAAGTGGAATGTGTATATGTGTGCATATAATACAACATTCCCACCCATTACCAAAAAGTCTCATAGAATTTCCCATTGCGGAATATATCTGGGGATGTTTTAGCGGTGCATCATGTAAATAATTCAACAAACAATAAAAACACATACTCTTACACATATATATATATATACATACATACCTACCTACCTACATACATACATACATACATACATACATATATATATATATATATATATTTGTGTGTGTGTGTGTATATATACATATATATATATATATGTATATACATATACATATGCACACACATACATGCTTACATACCATGAATGGGTGTGTATGTGTGTATGTATGGATGGATGAATATTCCAGTTAACTACGAGAATAATGGCACAGAAAACAAAGAATTGACAATGAAGTGCAATTACTAGTTTCGCAATTAGTATTGTGGTGATAGTAATGGCGTGATGGAGCCGCGCTTTGTGGTAGGCCGCAATGGATTATGGGAAAACTGATAAAAAGCATCATTACGGGATTTCAAAATTATAAGATTTCATGATATATACTGCATATAACGGATGTTGAGATTTTGTTCTGAATTTTGCTATTAGTAAAGCTTTCATAGTTGTTATCAATTTTTGTGGAATCTATATATATAAAAATGAGAATGTGTGTCTGTCTGTCTGTCTGTCTGTCTGTGTGAATGCCTAAAACTCGAGAACTACGCAACCAATTTCATTCAAATTTTACACATGCCTTACTTAGGGTTCCAGTTGTGTTTTAGTCAAATAAAATTTTAACTTCTTGCAGAGTTCGAGCCCACGGCAACATAATATCTCCTCCACTATTTAAGTATTACGTGTCAAAAGTGAAACAAAAACACTCATGTCAAATACTTTCACTTTAAAAATGAAACTATTCTACTAACTGAAACAATCACATTTCGATA
>NC_068991.1:63705461-63707724 GCF_001194135.2 Octopus bimaculoides
AATTATTTCGTTGCAGACCTCCTTTGGGTCTTTTTATTATCACTACGACACACATAGTCCACAGTTGGTAACATTGATTTCAAGGCCCTCCTAGATGAGAGACTGGCATTCCACTTAATGTCTATGTTCCATGCTGGCATGGATTGGAGAGTTATTAATGTAGAAATATGGTATCGTAGCTACTAACAGTTGAGGGTTGCGTAGTCTAGACGGCGTTTTTAGATTTCATTATTCTCTTTAACCCGGGCAAAGCCGGGTATTACTGCTAGTTCTTTATAAAACTGTGATGCCGTTCTCTGATGTTTTTTTCTTTAAATTTCAGTTTGTCTATTGTAATTTGATGCCACCTTGTTCTGAATTCATGATCAACCGACTAGAAAGTGCAATAATTCTGTGTCAGATGTAACAGTTTGAGTCATGAAGCTTATAACTTCCGTCTACAATGAAATTTGTATATCATCTTGGTTGCCTGAAGTACGTTCTGTGATTCGCTAGTTTATCGTTTCCTGTTGATGAAGAGGTCTTCATTCTGGTGTTTCTATTGAGAAAAGAAAAACGTATGAAGATCTATAGAATGTCCTCAAGGCACTTTATCAGAAGTGAGTCCACATAAAGTCTATCGTAAACCAAAGTTAACGGCATAGCTTTTTCTTGTTTCAATCATCGGACTTCGAACATGCTGGTGCACTGCCTTGAGGGGTTCAATCGAACTAATCGATGCCAGTATTCATTTTAAGTCCTGGTATATGTTCTGCTGGTCTCTGTTACAGAACCGCTCAGTTACGGATACATAAACAACAAAACAACGGGCATAGGATTGCAGTTTCGATTCCCAGACCGGGCGTTGTGAGTGTTTATTGAGCGAAAACACCTAAAGCTCTACGAGGCTCCGCCAAGGGATGGTGGCGAACCCTGCTGTACTCTTTCACCACAACTTTCTCCCACTCTTACTTCCTGTTTCTGTTGTGCCTGTAGCCTTGTCACACTGTGTCACGCTGAATATCCCCGAGAACTACGTTAAGGGTACACGTGTCTGTGGAGTGCTCAGCCACTTGCACGTTAATTTCACGAGCAGGCTGTTCCGTTGATCGGATCAACTGGAACCCTCGTCGTCGAAAGCGCCGGAGTGCCAACAAATATATATATATATATATATATATATGACGGGCTGCTACACAGTTTCAAGCTACTAAATTCGCTCACAAGGCACTGACCGACTCAGGATTATAGTAGTAGACACTTGCCCAAGGTGCCGCACAACGGGACTCAACCTGAAGCCACGAAGTTGTAAACCAGGCTTATTAACCACCTAGCCACGCCCACGCCTGCGCTGAATATTTCATTGTATTGTTTTGAGTAATTTTTAGCAGCTGACTTTCCTTACAATGATGAAAATGGCGTAAATCATACTTCCCTCTCCATATTAAAATAGCTTATAACTTTGATGCTATTTATAACATTATCTAAACCAAACAGTAATTGGTAATTTCAACATTGCCAAATTTATAACTTCTGGTAATTCTTGAATTAATTTTCTAGCATATCCGGAAACGGCTTACGCTCATTATCACAACAACAGGCAAACAAATTTGCATATAAAATTTCTCTGGAGTTAAGAAGCTTAAATATAAAATTCCTGTGGGGTTAAGAGGTCTTGAGTCAACCCCTTCACGTGACATCTTCTGAAAGTGTCTTCTATTATAGTCGCGGGTCATGAGTGGATCTGGCATACGAGAGCTGGAAGCCTTTCGTACACACACACACACACACACACACACACACACACACACACACACACGCACACATGTGCCAATTAAAAGAAACACATAGAAAAAGAAAACAAACAAACGTGTGGACGTAGCATAAGCAATGTATTAATAAGACGCTCGAAGAAGGAAAAGAGTAGTAGTTTTACGTTTCGAGCATAACTCTACTTCTGAAACAGGAAAAACAGGAAATTCCAAGACGAATGTGGAAAAAAAATAAATAAATAAAAGAAACTCGCCAACAACCATGTGCGGTTACATTACTGAAGTATATGTATATATATATATGGGAGAATGTACGAAAAAAAACAACAACAGACGAGGACAGGTGGTGTAAACAACTAAAGGATGTATTAGTTTGACGCTCGGGAATACTGAAAGTCTTTAACGTTTCGAGCTACGCTCTTCAACAGAAAGAATACGGAGAAAACAAGGAGAAAAACACGGAGAAAAAAAATCGAATGGTGTTTGGCCAGCGATTAATCATGGCGTCTGTT
>NC_068991.1:63708274-63709073 GCF_001194135.2 Octopus bimaculoides
CTACAAAGCTTTAGTCGGCCCGAAGCTATTGCTGAAGACACTTGCCCAAGGTGTTACGCAGTGGGATTGAACCCGGATGCCTCTCACCACCGCTTGATAACAGACACTGGTTTGTTTACGTCCCCGCAGATTGCCAGATCGGCAAAAGCAATCCAAAGAGTAAGCATCACACATAAAAATCTATTCTGGGGCCAATATGTTCCACTTAACCCTTCAAGACAATGTCTAAGCATGGACACAATCCAATGACTGGAACAAATACAAAAAAAAAAAAACTATATAAATATAAATAAAAAAATATAAACTGGGCGCAATTTATTTAACGCCCGTTTAACATATTTTTTTTTCTGCCATTGGTTCGATTTATCGATTAATAAACATTGCTGGTGAATTATTTACATTTACAAAAATCACAGCTTCCTTGAAATTAGTGAAGTTTCATCAGTAATAGCACATATATTTGTTTTCGATAATATTCCAAAAAAATGCATGTGTTGTTGATTATGCGCTATGTTCTGTAATGATATTTATAGAATATCGTAAATGCAAGAAGCTGGTTAAATTTATTCTAGTTTCGAAGAGAAGTAGTAATTTTTTTTCTGAATGACTAACAATAGTCGAGTTCTTGTTACTAACCTGCGCACAACATATATTCAATAATATGCTTTTCACGTACTGATATATATATATATATATATATATATAACAAGAAAACCTTAATGCTTGTGGCTGTATGATTAGAAGCTTGCTTCCTAAGCACATGATTCAGGATTCAGCGAATGTTTTCTACTATAGCCTA
>NC_068991.1:63709083-63709739 GCF_001194135.2 Octopus bimaculoides
TATATATCTATAAGCCTATGAGCGATCACCGTGCATTGACTATTGTAAGCAGTCTATTGGGACATATAAGCCCTCGACGAAAAAAAGTTGGGTTTGCCGTGCCATGTGTACGGCAAACCCTAGTTTTTTTTTTCCGCCGAGGGCTTATATTGTTGGACAAGAAAGTAGATAAGCACAATACATGAAGCCTCTACAAACGAGGATACATTACGATGACGTTGAAGAATTATGGAAAGGAATGAAGGGTGTGCAGACACTGTGATGAAATGTACAAGTCAACGGAAATACTATTACGTGTGAGGAAAGTCATTGAACTGCGTGGTATGATTGACACCAGGGTGCAGTCAAATGATAATGGCCAATTATTAAGAGGTTATCACGTCGTGTGAATAGGTGCAAAATGGATCTAGCTCACGACTCTGTGTGTGTGCGTGCGTGCGCTCGCGTATGTGTGTGTATATATATATATATATATATATATATTTGTTTTGCAAGATTTTTGATAGACACATTGAGGGATACGCATGCGTAGACACATACAATAGGAATACAACATACAAAATGGCTGATAGTTAGCAAGGTGAGACACACATAAGAAAGAAGAAAGCAAAGGACCACTGATGAGGTCACAGAAGTGTAACGAAAGAACTCTGGCC
>NC_068991.1:63710387-63711142 GCF_001194135.2 Octopus bimaculoides
GGGGTACACGTGCCTGTGGATTGCTCAGTCACTTGCATGTTAATTTCATGAGCAGGCTGTTCCGTTGATCGGATCAACTGGGACCCTCGTCGTCGCAACCGACGGAGTGCTACTATATATCCGTGAAAATAGACTTCGAATACGAAGCACATACGTGTATACATATATACGAATATATGTGTGTGTGTGTGTGTGTGTGTGCGTGTGTTTGTGTTCGCGTGTGTTTGTGTTCGCGTGTGTTTGTGTTTGTGTGTGTGTGTGTGTGTGTTTGTATAATTATAAGATGCAAGAATCTAAGTGTAGGAAGTTTGTTAGCTTCGAGCAGTCTGAGGTAGGTATAAAAAAACAACATTCAGGAGCAATTATAATTTTTGGGCTTTAAAAGACTGTAAATTTTTATGATATTGAAGTTTGATAAGCTGATAAAATATTTTTTATAACTCATAGTTAGCAACTTCAGTTGCTATGAATGCGAATAAAAATCCAGATTCAGGGAGATGGAGGTAGTAAAATACAGGCTACATAGTTCCCTAGGAGATGCAAGCTTGAGAACATATGTAGCCTGAATTTTACCTGCTCCACTCCCTCACTTTGGATATATGTATTTCTGTTCTCAGATACTTGTGCAATATACAGAGAAGGCCCAAGGCTATAGTACACCACACTTGCCCAAGGTGCTACGCAGTGGGACTGAACCTGGAACCATGTGGTTGGGAAAGAAGCGTCTTGCTACACACCCACAACTGTGCCTATAT
>NC_068991.1:63712284-63714350 GCF_001194135.2 Octopus bimaculoides
ATATATAATAATACAAAGAATATATATACATGTATACACACATATATGTACATACTTACATCTACATGTGTATATACATGCATATCAGGGTACAGGACGTTAGAACAATAAACTACAGACAACGGAACGAACACATAGGAAAACGGAAAGCCCCTTGGAATATCCCTTCATCAGCTGTCTCTATTCTATCCAGACGTTTCGAAGACCAGACACATAGGCGCAGGAGTGGTTGTGTGGTAAGTGGCTTGCTTTCCAACCGCATGGTTCCGGGTTCGGTCCCGCTGCGTCGCACTTTGGGCGGGTATCTTCTGCTGTAGTCTCGGGCCGACCGGGGCCTTGTGGGTGGATTTGGTGGACAGGGGCTGAAAGAGGCCCCTCGTGTATATATGTGTATATATATATGTGTGTATATATGTTTGTGTGTCTGTGTTTGTCCCCCCAACATCGCTTGACAACCGATGGCGGTGTGTTTACGTCCCTGTAACTTAGCAGTTCTCAAAAGAGAACGATAGAATAAGTACTAGGCTTACAAAGAATAAGTCCTGGGGTCGACTTGCTCGACTAAAGGTGGTGCTCCAGCATGGCCACAGTCAAATGACTGAAACAAGTAAAAGAATATATATATGTATGGAAGAAAAAGAGATGACACAACTTACAGCTGTTTCTACAACAAGATAAAGTAAACTCTTAGATGAGCGCCGGAACAGCTTTGTCGGAACCTCGAATATGAAATGCAATTTATTTGGGAAAAAAAAATTACATTTGTGCAATATACAGGGAAGGCATTACGAGTGAGAAAGTCGTTATTGATGTATATTTAAAAAGTCTATGTCCTACAGGCAATTAGATTTGCAAGTAGAAAAAGTAGAAAAAATATAAGTATATATATATACATATGCTCATGCACTCGAAAAATGCACGCAGATACACAGCTACACACACATAGACACTCAAACACGTACACACCTACACGCATGAATTATCTACAGACATACATATACAAATTACATACGCACACAGAAAAAAAGAAAATAGATGGAGACGGACAGAAACCGACCCCTAGACGCACAGACCTATTCATATGTATATACATACACTCTCTCCCCCACTCACATACCACACATACATACACATTATTGATATATACACACACACACATATATATATATATATATATATATATATATATGGGAGAATATACAAAAAATAACAACAGACGAGGACAGGTGATATATATGTATGTATGTATGTATGTATATATTCGCAGATGGAGATATGCAGATTGAAAACACTTATAGACACGGATAGATCTATACGCACTGAAATAAAGATTAGTGAAAGGAGTGGAAGGGGAACAAGAGTGTATAAGGTCATTAAGATTTTTTAAGAGATGAAGGGGCATGTGTGTATTTATGTAAACACAAATACAGACACACAGACACACATACATATATGCGCGTCTGTATGTGCGCATTTGTATAATATACTTATGTTTTCTCTATTTTTTCTACTTGTAAAACTAATTGCCTTTAGAACATAAACATTTTTTTGATATGCATCAGTAATGGCTTTCTCACTGGTAATGCCTTCTTTGTATAGTGCACGAATGTAATTCAATTCTTTTTCCAAAATAAATTGCACTTCATATTCGAGGCTCCGATGAAACTATAGAATTTTATTCAAACACTCAACTAAAAGTCCACTGCACCTCAACGCAGAAACAGCTGTAAGCTAATAAAGTTATGTCATCCATGACCATTGTTTTTCCTATGTTATCTCCTCTTCTTATTCCTCTACACTCATCCAACACGTATACTGAGTTCTACAGCAGGCTTATTAATCTCGCAATGCCTAAGCGAGTGGCTGCATGCTAAGAAGCTTGTTTCCCAACCCCGTGGTTCCAGGTTCAGCCCCACTGCATTGAATTTTGCGCATGTGTCTTCTACTATAGCCTTGGATCGACCAAAGCTTTGTGAGTGTATTTCGTCGACGGAAACTAATAGATGCCCGTCGTACAAAAATGCATACATACGTATATATATATATATATATATATATATATATAT
>NC_068991.1:63714846-63716212 GCF_001194135.2 Octopus bimaculoides
ATATATATATATATATATACATATATGTGCATATCTACAACACCTCCATGTATATATAAGTATGTGCGTTTGTGAATGTCTGCGTATGTATGTATGTACAAATATTCTTACCTACGAACTTATGGCTGTGTATGTATATCTATGTCTGTCTCAGCAGTAGTCCTGTTGTAATATCTAATATTGTTAAGGCGCCTACGTGGCAATCCTGAGTTGAAAACTGTAAGGTTTATATAACATGAATTATTAGGGATAACTTCACTAAGAGTAAACTAATAACTAAGCTGTTCAAAATACGCCAGACCTCACATTTATTATAGAAGGGCCAATGCATACAGGGTTTACAATATATCATTTTGGATGGCACAATGTCTCATGTTTCTTCATCTGTTTAATTATTGCTGGATATGTCTGTGAAATTTCAAACAACCTTTGCTTTAACTTCTATCAACTTGAACCAATGAGGATGTCTCTTCACTGTCGCTCGATTTGCTTCAAATTGCAATGAAATCTTCCTTAAATTACATCATAAGCGCGTGTAAAAAAAAAAGAGAAGAGAGAGACTGGGTAATTTAGTCACTAATACATACATACATATATATACATATGTGTGTATGTCTATGCACACACACACATACACACACACACACACACACACGTACACACGCACACACATATCATAAGGGCTCATTGGCGCTGCCCTTCTTTTCTTGACTGCGATGATAAAATAAAAAAGAACAAGAGCACTCAGAGATCACAAACCTCCGCTAGGGCAACAAGAACGCGCTACCATTCCTTCTATTCCACACGATTTGGGTTTAGATTATATTCAACTGAAGACCGCCAAA
The DNA here is from genome assembly GCF_001194135.2 of Octopus bimaculoides. Lineage (NCBI taxonomy): Eukaryota > Metazoa > Mollusca > Cephalopoda > Octopoda > Octopodidae > Octopus > Octopus bimaculoides. The sequence continues at coordinate 63,715,692 of NC_068991.1, forward strand.
CTATTTGGCGTGTGTTCATTTTACCAAACCCGAAAGGATAGAGAACAATTTCAATCAACTCCAGCTCCCATGGGATTTGAACTAAGAATTTGTAAGGGAGATAATTTGAAAGGTTACAATGACAGTAATCCTTATTTCATCATCACCAGTGCCTTGTTTACGTAGCCCAGACAAATAATCTTCTACGGCCGATGTGTCTATGTATGTAGCATAGACCTGAGCAGTGTATCACTGTTTTATCAGTTTGCTCTTTTGAGTTTAAGGATTTTCTTTTCTGTGAGTGAGGCCCACAATATTAGCGTTCACATCGCGACACTATTATCAATGTGTAGGAGTGGCCGTGTGGTGAGTAGCTTGCTTATCAATCACATGGTTCCGGGTTCAGTCCCACTGCGTGACACCTTGGGCAAGTGTCTTCTTCTATAGTCTCGGGCTGACCAAAGTCTTGTGAGTTGATTTGGTAGATGGAAACTGAAAAGAAGCCCGTCATATATATATATATATATATATATATATATATA
>NC_068991.1:63716290-63726356 GCF_001194135.2 Octopus bimaculoides
ATATGGGTGTGTGTGTGTGTGTGTGTGACAACCGATGTTTGTGTGTTCACGTCCCCGTAACTTAGCGGTTCGGGAAAAGAGACCGATAGAATAAGTAATTGGCTTAGAAAGAATAAGTCCTGGGGTCGAGTTGTTCGACTAAAAGCGGTGCTCCGGCATGGCCGCAGTCAAATGATTGAAAAGAAAAAAAGAATAAAAGAATACCCACAAAGGCAACGAACTGGCAGAGTCGTTAACACGCCGGACGAAACGCTCAGCGGTATTTCGTCCGTCTTCACGTTCTGAGTTCAAATTCCGCCGGGGTCGACTTTGCTTTTCATCTTTTCGAGGTTGATAAAATACGTACCATTTGAGTACTGGAGTCGATGTAATCGACCATTCTTCACCTCCAAAGTTTCAGGCCTTGTGCCTATAGTAGAAAATATTATTACACAAACCCGCTTCATTAATATCACGTCTACTACTAACTTGATCTCTACCGCGAGCACGACCATCGCCGCCGCCGCCTCCATTAAAACCACCACCCCCACCATCACCACCACCATCACCACCACCACCACCATCACTACCACCACTACAACTATGATCTCCATCACTATTCGCTTAAGAATGAACTAAAAAAGGATTAATTCTATGGTACCCGTAAAGAAAGATTTTCGCGTTCTCAGCCCCAGTACCATTTTCCTGCTCAACACTGTCGGAGCGGAGATGAATATCCACAAGTGCGAGCTCCGTGAATCAGAGTGGCCATTCCATCACATCTCCCTCGCGACCCTCTGGGGCAGCACCTTTTCCATTTTGTCTGCTGGGATCATGAGACGGTCTGAATCACAGGAAATCGTACATTCCACTTATGAATGTAAAGTTATTCCTAACAATATTGAAACTAACTCTACATGCTTATATGTGTAATACATAGCATAAATCCCGATTTATTAATTTTACTCTAAGGGTTACCAGCAAATGGTGCTGAAGGGAACTGAGAAATGAGAAAGTAAAGGCTATTAGAGAGGTAAGCGAAGTAGAATGATACCTCATGAATCCCAGACTGTCTCCATAGAGACCGTGATATAGTACAATCAAATATATGGCAAACTGTATAATAATTATTATGTGATAGCAAAAGATTAGTGATAACACGATAGCGACAAGGTAGAGATATTTAATAATAGAAATAGTTTAATGTTATCTTTTGACAGGAAAAATGATACTGTATGATATATCATTATGTACCCTTATCATATTTACTCCCTTCAGGTTTTTCTGTCAATTTGAGTCACGTTATATGAACTAATAACGCAAACTTGTTTTTATGTCTCCACCATCATCATTATCACCACCACCATCACAACCACCACTACTGTTACCGCTGCTACCACCACCATCGTCATTACCGCTACTAAGACAAAAGTATCTAATGGCTAATGAAAATGAATAATCGTACTCTCTGAAAAAAAAAGAAAAAGAAAGAAATTATAGAATTTCTGTAACATGATTTTCTTACTAAATCAAGTTTGCTCGTTTGGTAATCGACTCCAGATCTCAGATTCCATTCCACTGAGAACTGCTTTCCATTACGCAAAACATAGAAAATTTTTTAACGAAGCCCCACTGGTATGAAAAGGGTTAATTCTGGTCTATGCCGCTTGAAAAGAAACGAACGAAAACATTACAGTAGTAATTGAAACCAATGGAGTAGAATTCTGCAAAAGTATTCAATTCTAGCTAAAACTTAACATATAGGCCTTATTTTAGTCAGAGGATAAAGAGTAGCAACCATAAAATTTTAGTGCCTCCAAGATCGATGGGAGAAAGAGAAGTTATCCTTATACCGAACACTCCAAAGTAGTGTTAAACGAAACGAACAGGAACGGGCTTGACAGTTTCTGTCAACCACATTTTACTTACAAATCCTTGATCAACTTGAAGTTATGATAGAAAAACACGCAAAAGTGTTACGTAGTAGGATTGAACCTGAAACCAATTCGTTGTGAAGCGAGTGTCTTTAATAAGCAGCTGTAACAGTGTACAAAAGACACACTCACACTTGAGAGATCATAGGAGACTAAGCATTTCTTTTGACTAGGTATAGTCCAGTATCTGCTCGACCCCCAATGGTAGTCATGGAATGAGAAAGTGGATGTGCGGGCCGTGTTTGTAATGCTGTATATGTGTCGTCTGCAGTGAAGGTCTATAGTAAAAAATCTTTGTAGCCTATAGTAGTTTATTGTAGGCTGATGACATCAATTATCGCCTTGCGATCCACGATAATATTGGGTTGTCAGTTAAATTCGTTCGTTTTTCTTGAATTTTTAATTTTATTTGAGCCCCTCCCCCAATTGTTTTAATCCGTTCCATTGTTATTTGAATGAACACGAAAAATATTTTTTATCGCAATGTTTCATGCTTTTATTTAACTCTATTTTCCCTTTATAACTTTTGTTTATCGTTTTTTTTGAAATTGGAATAAATTTTGAAACTTTTCAATCATATGAAGTGGGGAAAAAAAACGAACAAATTCATTTGGCAAACCAATATTTTAAGCGGATGCTTGTTCGATTTGGTAAAGCGGTGAAATTTTGTCCATATTTCGATACATCTCATTAGATATTAATTTGGAAATTCGCACTATGTTACGACAGACCAGCACTCACAATAGACCAGCTCTCTGTTACGACGGATCACAGCGCTCAGTTAAGACAAGCCAGAGGTCTGTTACAATAGACCAGTGCTATGTTATATTAGACCAATGCTCTGTTACGATAGATGAGAACTCTGTTCAAATCTTGTCGAGATCAACTTGCTTTTCATCACTTCGGGGTCGATAAAATAAAGTACTATTCAAATACTGAAGCCAATGTAATCGATTTGTTCCCTTTCTTCAAAATTGCTGGCTTTGGACCCTGCAACCAACCGGCGTCCTGTTCAGAGGGGAATGTTGGGATCTCGGTCACTTATTCACTATGAAAATCGAGTAACCAGTCTTAAAAGTTCGGGAGCTCGAGGGGAAAAAATGACTCATCGCATGATTTATTGTATAACTATAGAATTTCTTCGATGGCTAGATCAGAAAAAAACAACAACAACAGAGCATCTCGACCCTTTGTTGGGCCTCCATGAAAGGTCAGTGATAGGAAAGAATCAATCATCAGTTTTAGGACTTGTCTTGCAAGAAAGTGGGCTACGCTTAAAGCGACCAAAAGCTAAATGGAGGTGATGTTAAACTGAATAAATAATTAAATTTAAAATTCAGGAATAAAAACATTCCACCATAGGGCTTCTACACAAGTTTCGTTAACTGAATGTTCGTTAACTGAATACCGCTCACTGACGAGTATTTCGTTGATTTGTGTTGACAAGTGAACTTAACTTTGGTAGTTTAACAATCAATTGAAGTGAAGGCTTTTTTACCAAAAAGTAATAAAAAAATAAAATATAAATATTCCCCGAAATAGGTGCAAGTGTGACTGTGTTGTTCAGATGCTCGCTTTGTAACCACGTAGTTTGGGGCACAGTGTCACTGCGTGGGACCTTGGAAGAGTGCCTTCTGTTATACCACGCCGACCAATAACTTGTAAATAAATTCGATAGACGGAAACTTTGTGGAAGTGAGTCGCGCACGCGCTCATTGTTGTGTGTTGTGTGTATGTATGTTCGTGTTGTGTGTGTGTGTGTGTATGTGTGTGTGTATATGTGTGTGTATGTGTGCGTGTGTTGTACTTGTGTCTGTGTTTGTTCCTCCACCTCTTGACAACCAGTGTTGGTTTGTTTATGCCTCCGTGTCATAGCGGTTCGGTAAAAGAGACCGTTAGAATAAATACCAGATTTAAAAGACAAAATGTTCTGGGGTCGATTTGTTCAACTAAAAAATCATCTAAGGTGGTGCCCCAGCATGGCCACAGTTCAGTGACTGAAACAAGTTAAAGATGAAAGATGGAAGAAACGTTATGTTTTAGAGCTATAAATAACGAAGACTGAAAACGAGAAAGAATAACAGAAAGTTAAACGTTTAAACCAGAAAAGTTGCAGTGAAAATAAAACAGAAGAAAATATTTCCCACTCCATCAGTAAATTGAAGTAGAATGTAAAGAGAAAATATTTAAAATTATAAATGTCTCGAGCAGAGGTAATGGCGATGATAATTCACGGCTGTGACATCTGACTGAGTTAGTAAAGCTACGACGGTGACCCAGATTTCAGTGTGTACATATTGTGGACGATGGAGATGTATTTACAGAAAAACACATAGCAGGAGCTGTGCGAGATATCTTATTATAATGACAAATGTCTAAAAAAAAAAAAATTACAATGTATTTGAATAAACGTATTGTTAAATCAATTTACGAGCGAGAGAGTTGTTGATATTTGGAGGTGTTGGAAGTTTTGTTTTGTGTTGCTATTGTTGAAGCTGATGTTGTTGTTGTCTCTTTTTTTTATAGATGATTCTATTAACAATAATGTGGTTCATTGCATTAGCATTCTCTGGTGATTTTGTCATTACACTGTGCATGATTTTTGTTCTTGGATAACAACTGTTATTTTCTATTTGCTTATCCTTTGACAGTATGAAAAATGGCTAATACTTGCTTTTGTTACATTTATCCAAACGCAAAGAATTCCTCTCAACACATGGCTATGATGCTCCCCATCTACTCCAGCTCATGATCAGAAATGCACTAAGAGACATACTAATATGAGATATTGAACAGAATATTTGCTATAACAATATTTCTGCCTCAGCAACTCAGTGCTGAATCTGAAATGTAATGGAAAATAGGTCAGTTTCAAAACATTGATGTCCAGGTCACAAAAGCAAAGTTTGAAGGGAATAGTAGTCATTTCCTTTGATTTCTAGATAGAAAAAAATAGGAGATAACACTTACTGACCAAAGAAAAAAGAAACTGAAACACAGTGTTATTGTTCCAGAAGTTTTGAAACATTTTTATAAGAGAAGTAATTATAACAGTCCAAGATTATTGTACATCATCTAATCAGCTGACCTGCCAACATTTGTTATTTCAGATTGAAGGAGACGGTTGTAACAGCACTTTGAATGCAACCTGCTAAACACTGCTCGTAACAGCTGTCTAGTTTGCAGAATGCAGTCGAGGCATGAAGACAATGTTAAACTGGTGGGCAAAAACGTTTCTGAAACTTATAAAATCTTTCTGACTGCTTATGGGTTAACTTATTTTGGCCAAATATCTGTTTTTCACTGGCAAAACAGGTTCAAGGATGGTAGAAAGGAGGTGAGAGACGAGCGCTGTCGAAAGGATAAGAATGTCAAAATAACAGAATTAGTTGAAAAAAGATTTGTAATTTTCTAGAAGACCGTTGTGTGTCTAATAAAGGCAAGAAGTACATACTTTGAAGCTTACAGAATTATTCACAATATTTGTGCAAAGCTTGTTCTCAGGGTGCGCAATGTCGAGCATCGTGATAACCATCTCCTTGACAGAGATGGGGGATCAAAACTGTCCCTCGCCCTCCCTACAGTCCAGACCTTGCTCCCTGTGACCTTTGGTTGTTTCCCATGTTAAAGGAGAACCTCAAGGCCAGTCGTTTCGAAGACACAGATAAGATGAAGGAGGCTCTAACAAGGGTCCTCAACGCTTTAACTTTGGAGGACGTCCATGATGCCTCCCCGAAGTGACTGGAGCACTACAACGATTGCATTGAAACCAGAAGATCCTACTTTGAAGGAGATTAGAGTTTTGTTATTTATTCTTTTATTCTTTTATGTGTTTCAACTAGGTGGCTGTAGTTATGCTGGAGCAGTTTGGAATCCATGAATTTCTCCCCTGAAAAAAATCTCAAAACTTCTAGAATGCACCTTACGAAAGTAGGGTATGATTTGAGAGAGATTTAGCTGCTATTTCTAGCAGGTCTAGGGTGACCACGTAAAAGTTATCCCGTTAGTAACAAAGGCGGCGGTTTGTAAAAATAAGTAGAGAGGCGCAAAAATAACTTGTGGTACTTCGTGGCGTACCTTTAAGCTTTGAAATCGAATCTTACAGAGGCCAACCTTGCCTTCGATCTTTCTAGGGTCGATAAAATGAAGTACCAGTCATGCACTGAGGTTCATGTAATCAGTCCCATATCATTCTTATCATCTGTAGTCTTATGCTATAAATGAGTATTGTAGCTGATCAACCCCGGTATTTACCAGCTTTACTTTCGATTGTGATACACTTTAGTAGAATTCGCAAAGTATCGGACGAGATGTCTAGTGGTACGACAGCCGACTATATTGCATTTGTTGTGAGGTCAAATATTGCCAGCATCACCGTTGCTTTTATTCTTTCAGGGGCCGCTAAAGTGAGTACCAGTCAGTTACTTGTACCGGATGTATAACTTTGCATCTAGTTTTAAAATCGATATTGCACTTTCATTCCTTTTCTTCTTAACTTTGTTTTGCCCCAGATTAGTCTTCCTAGGCTAAATCTATGACCAAAGGCATTCCAGTCAACCTGGGAGAGTCTTCGATGTATGTAATATTTAATTAAACAACGGCAGCGAGCTGGCAGAAACGTTAGCACGACGGGCGAAATGCATAGCGGTATTTCGTCTGCCGCTACGTTCTGAGTTCAAATTCCGCCGAGGTCGACTTTGCCATTCATCCTTTCGGGGTCGATTAAATAAGTATCAGTTACGCACTGGGGTAGATGTAATCGACTTAATCCCTTTGTCTGTACTTGTTTGTCCCCTCTATGTTTAGCCCCTTGTGGGCAATAAAGAAATAAGAAACGTTAGCACGCCGGGCGAAATGCTTAGCGGTATTTCGTCTGTTGGTATTTTGTCTGAGTTCAAATTCCGCTGAGGTCGACTTTGCCTTTCATCCTTTCGGGGTCGGTTAAATAAGTACCAGTTACACACTGGTGTCGATGTAATCGACTTAATCCCTTTGTCTGTCCTTGTTTGTCCCCTCTGTGTGTAGCCCCTTGTGGGCAGTAAAAAATGAGAAACGTTAGCACGCCGGGCGAAATGCTTAGCGGTATTTCGTCTGTCTACATTCTGAGTTCAAATTCCGCCGAAGTCGACTTTGCCTTTCATCCATTAGGGGTCGATAAATTAAGTACCAGTTGCGTACTTTTAGGGGAGGGGGTCCAGTCGATAACATCGACCCCAGTACGCAACTGGTACTTAGATTATCGACCCCGAAAGGGTGAAAGGCAAAGTCGACTTCCCCCAAAATTTCGGGCCTTGTGCCTAGAGTAGAAAATATTTTATTAACCATCATACAATATAATTTGAGGGAGATTAAACCGATATTTCCAGCAGATCGAACGACCATTTATAGGCTCGCTGGTTGTCGACCTTGTTGTTGTTACTCTTTTTTTTGTTAATGATGCTTGTGATGATGGAAGTAGAGGTTGTCGTACGTGGCTGTGGCGGTGCTGCTCTGGTTGGTGCTAGTGGTATCGATGTCAATGTTATTGTTTATAGTGGCAGTGTTGGTGATGGAGGTGGGATGAAGATAATGACTAAATCATCACCATCATCACCATCATCACCATCATCACCATCATTACTCCCATGGCCAACGTCACCTTCCACAATAATCCCATTCATTGGAAGCTTGCAACGTTGATAACGTTGCCCTCAACACGACAAGTTTCATCACAAACCAGGCATCAATGATAAATAATGAACGACCTTCTTCGACTGCAAAGTGCTGCATATATTTTATGTCGTGGCATGAGTGTGATGATAGACAGGAAAGAGAGAGGGAGAGAGAGAGAGAGAGAGAGAGAGAGAGAGAGAGAGAGAGAGAGAGAGAGAGAGAGAGAAAGAGCGAGAGAGAGAGAGAGAGAGAGAGAGATAGAGAGAGAGGGGAGAGAAAGATGCCCTGTATATGAAAGATATATGGTAAAGAGCACTAAACACCTACCATTTATATATGCATCTTGCGCAAGATGGTAGACAAGAGATGCTGAGTGAAACCCAACACTCGCTCTATACTTATGTCACTTGTATCTGCAAATGGATGGAGGTTCAGCTGCCAAAAACAGTAGATGCTGAGAAGAATTTCTCAACTCATCATAGACACACAAGCAGGAGTACAATACTCCACAGTCGTGCTGGGTAGTTAGAGGTCGGCTAGTGCAGAACATTCACGATGAAACAGGCTGGATATATTTATAACTATAAGTACTGAACTAAACAAAGAAGCTCCTACGAGATGTGAGAGCTTATATGTGAGGCAATAAGGAAAGCTCTAAGCAAGCAAACAAGAAAATATTTATGGGAAACCAACAGAAATTCTAGAATTCAATAGAGAAGACTACGCGCAATAATGGTGGCTTTACACGCCAATAATGGTGGCCCCACACACCATTAAGGGAATCTCTACGATCCAACTAGGAAACCTCATTGATCAATCGAGGCAGTAATTATGTGGTCATAGGAGGCGGTGAGCTGGCAGAAACGTTAGCACGTCGAGCGAAATGCTTAGCAGTATATTTCGTCTGTCTTTACGTTCTAAGTTCAAATTCCGCCGGGGTTGACTTTGCCTTTCATCCTTTCTGGGTCGATAAACTAAGTACCAGTTGCGTACTGGGGTCGATGTAATCGACTGGGCCCTCTCTCCCAAAATTTCGGGCCTTGTGCCTAGAGTATAAAACAATTATGTGGTCATAGGACATGCTAAAAGTAGCTGGTGAAATTATAAACCCACTTATCAGCAGAAATAAAGTTGTCGTTCAGAAACAAAGATTCATGATCTCAAAGTCAGTAAATTATTGCCCCTTCAGGATCAGTTGTAATGCTGGTATGTAATACATCCATTCAGCAGGCGCGTCCATGAGTGGTTAGGGTGTTGCACATACGATCGCAAGGCCATGCTTTTGATTCTTGGGACGGGCTGTGCGTTATATTCTTGAGCAAAACTCTTCATTCTAAGTTACTCCACCCCACTCGGTTGTAAATGAATAACTCTGCGACAGGATGGCGTTCCGTTCCGTCGCCGATCACAACCGTCATGGAAACCGAGTAACCAGCCCTATCAGTCCTACGACTCGAGACAGTAATGCCCAAGAGCTGATGATAATCAAAGGCTTTGCGATGAAACTAGACTAAAAATTGTCAATTTACATTGTAATTGTAAAGAAGGTTATTAATAAGTGGTGCTTTGCCTGGTAAGATGTTTGTTAATAACCAGAGTTAAGCTAGAACCAGTCATTTAAAATTTTCCTATTATTTTACAAAAGACGAGGTTTCGACGGGGTTTCATGTTAGATTGCTTGTTCAATGACAACTAATAAATATAGGGTCAAACATTTAATAAAATCGAGATTTACTTAACACAGCCAGTATTTAGTGATGGACAGTTACACATTCCATTCCCTTGAGCTTGGAAGTAACTGATGTTATTAGGGTAGTTAATAGCTAAGCAAGGAAAGCAAAGTTGAAAGAGTAATCTCTTAACTTAAAACACTGTTTTATAAGGGAGTATAAAATTAAAGGTATCAATTAATGATATGGATAATGATAGTTAATGGTGTAATGAATCTAATGATACAAATAATTATACGAATATAAACAGTGTAATGAATGTAATGTAATTAATGAGTAGGTGTTGCGGCAATATAAAAATAACTTAATTTTTCTTCTCGTTTATCCACCCATGAGCGATTAATTTCTTTCATGAAACTATGACTATTAGAATAAATATATCCCAGAGTAATTGTTACATTATGCTTTAAATGTAAACAATATGCGTAGGAGTGGCTGTGTGGTAAGTAGCTTGCTTACCAACCACATGGTCCCGGGTTCAGTCCCACTGCGTGGCATCTTGGGCAAGTGCCTTCTACTATAGCCTCGGGCCGACCAATGCCTTGTGAGTGGATTTGGTAGACGGAAACTGAAAGAAGCCCGTCGTATATGTGTATATATATGTGTATGTGTGTGTGTGTTTGTATGTCTGTGTTTGTCCCCCCAACATCGCTTGACAACCGATGCTGGTGTGTTTATGTCCCCGTAACTTAGTGGTTCGGCTATAGAGACCGATAGAATAAGTACTAGGCTTCCAAAGAATAAGTCCTGGGGTCGATTTCTTCGACTAAA
>NC_068991.1:63726817-63727665 GCF_001194135.2 Octopus bimaculoides
ACACACACACACACACACACACACACACACACACACACATATTACACTGGAGAATACGGTTTTTGTTGTCTGGTGTTGGGGAAATAATTGCCCAGAAGTTTTGGGATGCTGATTTCGAGACGAAGTCCATTTTGCTCTATAACGTCAAGATTTTTCACAAATTAAAATATCATTTTTGAACATTTCCGGTATCGTCACCATTTCTTAGGATATATATGGCTTCATGAAAAGCAGACCCGTGTATGGAGCTTAATATAACTTTGAAAACAAATTTTTTTTTTCACAAATGCAATCGTAAATAATAATTTAATGTGAATTGAATATACTCCTTTTGTGAGAAACAAACATTAATTTTTAATGATTAATGTTAGAAAGTTTAATAAGGGATTCAAATTTCACCCCCTTCCCCAATTTTAAATTTTGAACTTTTTCATCCATATATTTATTTGTCTGTCTATCTATTCATCCCTGTCCGTTTATTTATAAGATATATTTGTCAACTAAATGTGGTGGTCCTATAGAAGACGATGTTGCTGTTGTTTTTAGCCCCAGGAAGACATTCATATCTATCTATCTCTTTATACACATATCTATATGCTTATTGAATTTAAAATTTTGAAAACGTGGTTTCTTGAAGACGTAGGGAAAAAAAATTTCGAAAACGTTCAAAATTTTAAGTGGGTAGGGAGTGGGGTTAAAATTGTTTTCTTTTTTTGCATATTCGTAATCTCCGACATCTAAAACTTGGGGGTCCGAAAATTTTTTTTTTAAAAATGTATTTTTCACGGAGCGGTACGAAACTGCATTAGCCCACAGAATTGTTCTGAGTTATGCATGTGTGCCTGTGT
>NC_068991.1:63728521-63730513 GCF_001194135.2 Octopus bimaculoides
TAATAAATCAAGAATGTATATTGTATGGTATTTAATATGCCTGTATTTCTCTATGTCGTTCATATACAGGCAATGGCCTAGTGGTTAGGGCAACGGACTCGCAGTCGTAGAATCGTGGTTTCGATTCCCAGACCGGGCGTTGTGAGTGTTTATTGAATGAAAACACTTAAAACTCCACGAAGCTCCGGAAGGGGGTGGTGACGAATCCTGCTGTACTCTTTCACCACAACTTTATCTCACTCTTTCTTCCTGCTTCTGTTGTGCTTGTAATTCAAAGGGTCAGCCTTGTCACACTGTGTCATGCTGAATATCCCCGAGAACTACGTTAAGGGTACACGTGTCTGTGGAGTGCTCAGCCACTTGCACGTTAATTTCACGAGCAGGCTGTTCCGTCGATCGTATCAGCTGGGTCCTTCGTCGTCGTAACCGACGGAGTGTTCCATTGTACCTATATATGCGCACACACATAGTATTTTCATACACAACACGCATACAGAGTCAACACAGCAGATTAGCCTCGTTGTGGAATGTTGTTTACTTGAGAACAGCGACAAGTTGATAGAATTAGGTATTGAGGGGGTGACAATCTAGATGGGTGTGCGGGAGGGTCAAAAGTTGTGGTGGTGGTGGTGGTGGTGGGGGTTGCTATGATGTTGTTGTTGTTGTTGTTGTTGTTGTTGTTATTATTGTTGTTGGTAGAGGTGGTGGTTATGGTAACGGATGGGCAAACAATGGGAGGGTAAGATGAATGAAGAAGAGAAAGAAAGTGATAAAAAATTGGAATGGGGGGGGGAGACGGTGGAATGTCAGAGAGAGTGAGAGAGAGAGAGAGAGAGAGAGTGAGAGAGAGAGAGAGAGTAGAGAAGAAATAAAAAGCAGATGTGACGAAGAAGAAGAAGAATAAGAAGGAGAAGAAGGAGAAGGAAAAGATGATGATGATTGTGGGGATGGTGATGGTAGTAGCGGTGTTGGCGATGGTAACGATAATGGTGGTTGTAGTGATAATGGTGGAATTGCTGCTGCTGCTGCTGCTGCTGCTGCTGATGATGATGATGGTGATGATGATGGTGATGATGATAGTGGTGGTGGTGGTAATGGCGGTTTTGATGATGATGATGAAGATGACAACGACGACGACAAAGATGATGATGATGATGATGATGATAATGATGATGATGACGTCGACGACGATTTTGGAAGCAGGAAAAGGCAAGAACGTTGTATTGGTGCCGTAAAGGGAACCGATCCATAGACGTGAAATGAAATGTTTATATTGGGGCAAGATGGCTGCGAAAGAGATTAATCAATTAGACGAGAATAAAGGGTTAACATGTTACGATGGGTTAACATTTAATCACAGATCAACGTCAATTTATGAACAAGCATGTGATTGTGGGTGAACATGTAATAATCTTTCTAACTTTTGCGCAATGCCAGCAATTCTGAGAGGAGGGTCGTACATACAACATACATAAATACATACATACTATATACATACATACATACATATATACATACATACATACATATATACATACATACATACACCATGCATACGTACATACACTATATATACATACATACATGCGTACATACATACACACATATGTATACACATATGTACGTACATACATATACATGCATGCGCACATACATATACACATACCTACATACATACATATATTCATAATACATTACGAAGCTGTGCGTTTAACAAATTGCGTTATATCTTGAAGTTAAGTTCTGGAGGAGTGTAATGTCATTTCTCGCCATGTCTCTCTTATACAGGATACGTGAGTGAAAGATTTGAATTTTGTTGGGTTCCGAAAGATAAGGAAAAGACGATAAGAATATGTTACGTCGGTTCTACATCCTTGTTGCAGGTTGAAACATATATACTGTTTACCTAAAATGTGTTGTAGCAAATCGAGAATAATAAATGGGATATATGTGTATATATGTATATATATATATATATATATATATATATAT
>NC_068991.1:63731555-63734059 GCF_001194135.2 Octopus bimaculoides
GTGTGTGTGTGTTTGTATGTCTGTGTTTGTCCCCCCAACATCGCTTGACAACCGATGCTGGTGTGTTTACGCGCCCGTAACTTAGCGGTTCGGCAAAAGAGACCGATAGAATAAGTACTAGGCTTCCAAAGAATGAGTCCTGAGGTCGATCTGCTCGGCTAAAGGCGGTGCTCCAGCATGGCCGCAGTCAAATGACTGAAACAAGTAAAAGAGTAAAAGAGTAAAAGAGAGAGGGTATCAAATTGTTAATGCCTATATCAAGTATAATTATTAATTATCACACTTTGTATTCATTGCATATTGTCATTGCCACACACATTACTTCTAATAGCTATTTGATTTATATCGCATCAAACATAATCGTTTATTCTCCCTTAAGTGATGTTTGTGACCTGATATTCTGTTACCTGACCCCAGTTCCTTTTAGCTATAAGTTTCATTCAACTATTTGGAAATTATTTCTTTGAATTCATCATGGCTGTGATACCGTGAATCGGCAGAATCATAAAAAGGGGTCTGACGAAATGTTTTGAGGCTCTCGACATTCTGAATTTTAATCCAGTCGAGGCCGACTTTGTTTTCCATTCTTTCGATGTCGATAAATAAAACAACAACGACCCTCTGTCTGCCTGCCTGTCTGTCCCTCTCCCCCCCTCTCTCTCTCTTTAAACCAGCTACATTGAAGGGACCAAAATAAGATCGCTCAAGTGACGCTCCATCAATTTTTCATCTCTGTCTATTGATATTGATTTACCTCTTTCGTTGTCTCTCTTCTTGTCTCTCCTCACTTGACATTCTCTCTTAGTTTCTTCTTAGTTGTCTCTTTAATCTCTCTCACCACTTCTCTATGGATTTTCTTGGGAAGAAAGAACATCAGTCTTGAACTCAAGTCGAAGAAATATTACTGTACAATTTCTTATTATTTCTCTCCTGAAATTCTCTGATTCTGAACATTCAATAACCCAGTATTTCCGCTGATTCGTTTCCCACAAAGCTTGAAGCACCACAATGAGATTTTGCTTCTTGATCCTGCTAACCCACTAACTCAGATCGCCCGATCACTGCTACTCTAGGTTCAAGTAACAACAGCGATTAGACAACACAAGCCAACAAAGAAACTCTAAGCAGTTGCTCGATTTGCTAGGAGTAGTAGCCAAATCTCTTGCAATCATACCCTACTGTCTCAAATAAAGAAAAACAAAAAAACATTGGACGATGTCTATGAAAAAAAAAACAAGAATACGGAATGTATCGGCCGGAACGATTTTGATCACCTAACTCAGTGGTTCCCAACCTTTTCATAGTGTTTTCCAGCAGTGGTTCCCAAGCCTTTCATTTAAATGAGTTTCCCCACAGATCCATTTTAATATGCTTATCTTTTATGTATGTACACACACACACACACACACACACACACACATATATATAAATTTTGAATTTAGTTCACGGACTCCTGGTACTACCTTTGCAGACCACCAGAGGTCTGGTGACCTGATTGATCAATCAAAACTGGCCTGGCTGCCAACTGCCACCGCTAACACAACTACCATCATCACTAACCCCTTGTCTCCAGCTCCCCCTACCATCGCAGCCCCCACCCGCCACTGTCGCCAGTTCTCCCTCAACAAGATTTACTATCGACGTCATAGCCAATTGCCCAATACCCCATCCATTCGGTTATCTACGCTAACCTACAACTACTTAAATACGTGGGAGAATGGCAAACACCAATCACGTAAGACAAACGATCATCAATTAAATTTTATGGAACACCAAACCTGCAGATATCTGTTGACAACGAAGCAATAAATTTTATATCTAAAGGTTTTCATTTATCCCGAAGTATTTCATAGTTTACTGGTTGTAAAAGTTTCCGAAGAATTTTCATTGTTTCTTTGCCATTTATTTTGTTTGATTTTTTTTGTCTTTCTTGAACTGGTAGATAAATATACAAGATAAACAGAGACAGACAGACGGAGAAATAGACAGACGGACAAACAGACAGACGGACAAACAGACAGACAGGTTTATCTTTAATTTCCTTTTTTAGTTTATTATTCCTCGCTTGAGGTCAGTTTTAAACATTCTCCATGTGGAAAGTGAGTGTTTAAGAGATAAAAGAAACAGAGAAAGTGAGACAAAGAGAGACAGGGAAAGAAAGAGAGAGAAAGAGAAAGAGAAAGACAGAGAGCAAGACAGAGAGAGAGAGAGACAGAGAAATGAGAGAGTGATAGAGAGACAACAAAAAAGAGACTAAAAGTGAGAGTTAAGGGGCGAAAGACAAGAAGAGAGACAAGGAAAGAGGTAGATAGATATAGATAGATAGACAGTATGAATGAGAGAGGGAGAGAAAAGGAGAAAAAGACAAGAGAGAAAGATAATGGAAGAGAGACAAGAAGAGAAGAGAGAGAGAGAGAGAGAGTCAAGGAAAAAGACAGGCATAGTTAGACAGAGATATAGACAAACCGATAGAAAGATATATATATATATATATATAGTGTAGT
>NC_068991.1:63734754-63736404 GCF_001194135.2 Octopus bimaculoides
AATGACTGAAACAAGTAGAAGAATAGAAGAATATATTGTGAGAATGAGCGAGTGAGTGAAAGAGAGAGAGAGAGAGAGAGTGAGAAAGAGAGAGAGAGAGAGAGAGAGAGAGAGAACAGAGTTAAAACGAAGTTTGAATGAATGGAAGAGTATAATAGAAAAAGAAATAAAGAGGAGAGAACGTTCAGAAGGAAGTGGCTGAGAATTAGAAACGAGAGAGAGATAGGGGAGAGGGGAGAGACAGAAGTAGAGAGATAGAGAGAGGGAGAGAGAGGGGGAAAGAGAGAGAGAGAGACAGAGAGGACAGAAAGTGGGACAGAGAGAGAGGGACAGAGAGGGAAGGGGAGAGAGAAGCAAAAGAGACACAATGATAAAGAAGCAGTAGAAGAGAGATTTATAACATTATTCCTTGAAATTTGGTGGGAGGGGCTAGTCGATAACCTCGACCTCCAGTGAAAGGATGACAGACAAAGCCGACCTCAGTGGAATTTGAACTCAGAACGTAAAACCAGGAGAAATGGCTTTACGTTAAGAATGGAAGGTAGTACAAAAAGAACTGAAAGTGAGAGAAGAAAGAGGGGAGATTGCAAAGAATGTATTGAGAAAAAGCATGGTAAACTGAATGTCTGAGTTCTCATCATATGGACAGATTTTACGAACGTCAAAAATCAAGGGAACAAAATGTTTAGCAGTATTTCGTCCGTCTTTACGTTCTGGGTTCAAATTACGCCGAGGTCGACTTGGCCCTTCATCCTTTCGGGCCGATGAAATAAGAACCAGTTGAGCACAGGGGTCGATGTAATCAATTAACTTCTTCTCTCCGAAAGTTTCAGACCTTGTGCTTAGAATCGAAAGAACTGATATTTTTTACTATAACTATTAATATCGGACATGGTTCTATTCATCTTATACGAGCAAATATGTATATTAATCATCAGTATATGCAGTGGTTCTCAAACAGGGTCCATATAAATTTTTGTTGTTAAAATTTCGGCCGCAGAAACCCGCGATATACTGAAAAGTCCGCGATATAAATTTACATACATTAGCCAGAAAAATCCGCGATGTACTGAGTGCGTGATAGGTGAACCGCGATATGGCGAAGGATTAACTGTAGTTTTACAATACTCAAAATGTTTTATATAATTCCTAATAATATTTAATTATAAAAATACAGCAAGATTTTTTATATATATCAAATGGCTATGGAGGCCCAGTAGTGTAGAAAAGAGTCCATTGGCAAAAAAATGGTTGAGAATCACAGAACATATAGTTTTAAAGTATAAAGATTTTTCATTCAACCGGATGAAATGCAAAGTGGGCATCGATAGATTCGAACTCAGATCATTGAGTGTTAGAACATATACCACATAGTATTCAATCAGACGCTTTAAAAATTCTAACAGTTCGCCTATTTTAGAAATAGTTCTATCATCCATTACATGTACTTCCTGTATAACTCGTTAATATCCTATTTATTTCATATCTTGAAAACCAAACATTATCTTCTTTCTATCAGTCTTCAACTCGAGCCTTTTCAAACATATTTATCACTAGAATATACAATAATTATCACTTGTATGAAATAGATATGATATCGTCTTACTAACCCCTATACCCTTAATTTATGTCAGTATGACGCTTATAAAG
>NC_068991.1:63736414-63744056 GCF_001194135.2 Octopus bimaculoides
ATTCTTTTATTCTTTTACTTGTTTCAGTCATTTAACTACGGTCGTGCTGGAGCACCACCGTAGAAGGTATTTTAGTCGAAGAAATTGATTCCAGGACTTATTCTTTGCAAGCCTAATACTTATTCTATCGGTCACATTTGCCGAACTGCTAATGTTACGGGGGACATAAACATACCAACATCGGTTGCCAAACTTCACTAGAATGTTCCTCGTACCATTCAGTAACAACCTTTGCTGTGTGAATTTGTGCATTATCATTCTGAATGATTGTGCTTCCCTCCGGAAACAGTTCCGCAACCATAGGATGAATTTGATCAGATAAAATGCTTAAATAGTCTTCACTATTAATTCTGCTATGAAGGGAAACCATTGGCTCGGCGGATTTCCAAGATATAGCCCCTCCCCCACCACGATATCATCACAGAACCTCCTCCATGTTTGGAAGAAGGCAGTCTGGGTCAAATGCTACTTTTGGCTGTCTCTACATGTATACTCAGCCGGTGGTCGGAAATAAGGTAAAGGATGACTCGCCCGAGAAAATAACATTATTCCACTGCTCTAGGGACTAATTCTGTAGGTTTTTATTCCACTCTAAACGCTTTGCAACGTTTGTTTTTGAAAGTAGTGGTTTTCTGATTGAAGCCTTCCCGTGAAATCCAGCTTTATGCAGCTCCCGGCGAACAGTTTTTGTGGAAACTGGGTTCTCGAGTGGCCATTAAGCTCCGCAGTAATTTTGAGAGGTGTACTTTTGTGATCCTTTCTAACAATTCGCATAAGAGTCCAACAGTCCCTGTCTGAATGTTTTGGTTTTCTTCCAGAGTTTTGTTTCGCCGAGGAGGTTTTTCCCTCTTTCTCAAAAGCTGTCGTTACTTTCGAAACAGTACTTCTTGATAGACCAAACATAAATATACAAAAATAAATAAATACACACACACACACACACACACACGCGCGCACAGACACACATATATATATATGTAGGCGTGTATGTATGTACGCATGCATGTATTTCTATATTTATAATTGTATATACCGATTATTGACATAAGTTTCGTCTTGCGAACAATTGCAACGTATGCATAGACTCTAATATTATATATAAATATATATTATACTCTACAATGTCTTAGCGTGGCATTGAGTTCTTTATGTAACATATTTTTATTGTAAGGAACAAATATGCTTTCTCCCCCCCCCTCTCTCCCTCTCTCAAACATACACGCGTGCACATACACATTATTAATATTACAGGACTGAAATGGTGATATCTTCCCCTAACAAATATGCTCCTACTAGCGGTATGAGAATGTATAACTCTGGGTTGAATCTGTAAAGTAAACATATTCTGTCATGGTATATATGCTAAAGTAAACAAAATATGAGCCAAAATAAACACAATTAAAAGAAGTGTTTTAAATACAAGTTTATTAACATGGATTACGATGACAGATTATAATAGACTAGTCCGAATAGCTTGTTAAGTTCCACGTCTATCTATCAATCAATCTATCTATCTATCTATGTCTATCTATCATGCTTATACATGCAAAACGGATCAGAAGAGTTGCAAAGAAATGAATAAATAGATAGTAGAAAGCATTAACAATAACTGCAGGGATCGAACCAAGGTTCTGGCAATATGCATGCTTGCGGCCAAGAATAAGTTTTGTTGCATAAAAATAAGGTCATTCTGTCTTCCTTAAATTCTGCCAATTTGTTAATCTTTTAATCTTATCAAGCAAAAAAACATCATAATTGCTTTGTTTCCCATAATGTCATCACTTGTGTTATAAATTATCTTTTCATGTATTTAGGCTAATTTCTGATTTGAGACCTCCAAGGTCTCGATCTATTTTTGTAATTTTGATAAAGTATTACGGATGAGGAAGGAAAAGATATTCTAGTTAGTAAAAAAAAAAGAAAGAAAAATGAACAGAGTACTTTCAGCTCTAACTTTTTTATACTGTTACTTCTTTTAGGCACTGGACTGCGGCCAGGCTGGGGCACCTCCTTGATGAGTTTAGTCGAATAAATCGATCCCATAATCTATTTTTCAAGTCTGGTGTTTATTCTATCGGTATATTTTGCCGAACCACTCTGCTGCAGGAGGTAAACAAACGAACACCGGTTATTCAAATAGTGCGGAGGAGACACACAGGTGTTTCCACATACGCACGCGCACGCACACGCACACACACACACACACACACACACACACGCATATAATTCTCTCTTTTTTCTCTCTCTCTCTCTCTCCCCCTCTCCCTCTCCCCCCTCTCTCTCTCTGTATATATATATAGTGTTAGGGATAAAATCCAAAATTACAGGTAAAATCTCAATTAAAATCAATTTATTAAAAATTAGAAATTAAATTAAGTTTCACAGTATAAAATATATATATAAATATATAGTTTTAGGGAAAAGAACCAAGGTTTCCTGAACTCATTGAGGAAAATCCACAGTCACATATAGAAAAATTAATAATTAAAAGCACAATAAATAAGTATAATATAATACAAAGTAAATATCATAAGATAAAGATAATAAAATGACTTATTATCTGTAAGTGATGTCCTTTTGCCATCTTTTCAAACAATGAACTCCATTAGCCAAGGAATACTTGTTCATTTAACACTTTGAATGTCAAAAGTATTTCGTTCTAAACGTCTATAACTTTATTTTAGTTAGCCTCCAACCCCACTCCCTAGCTTAGTTGTTGGAGGGTATTCGCTCACGATCTTACGATCGTGAGTTTTACTCCCAGCAGTGCTCTGTGTCTTGAGCAAAACACCTTATTTCACGGTACTCCAGTCCACTGAGCTGGCAAAAATTAGTAGTATCTGTGTAATTCAAAGGGCCAATCTTGTCACAGTCTGTATCACGCTGAATCTCCCTGAGAACTACCGTAAGGGTACGTATGTTTGCGGAGTGTTCAAACACTTGCACGTTAATTTCAGGAGCAGGCTGTTCTGTCGATCGGATCAACTAGAACACTCATATTCGTAACCGACGGAGTGCCATTTAGTTTAGTTAGTTAGCCCCTGTTTCCTTCGTTTTGATTATCATAAAGCTTTCCTTTCATAGGTCCTAGCTACTCTGGTGGTTGAAAACAAATCAGTCTAGGAATTTATATCATGTATGATGCATAGACACCAAGGGAATGCTTCATGAGTATCACACTTGACACGCAGGATAGGGAAAGAGTTAAGACAAAATCTGTTTTGAGAAAAAGTTGACTGCTATTTCATGCAGGACAAGCAGCCATGTAGAATCTCCTTGTTTGTCTCGTATTTTTGTCCAATGCAGTGGACATTAACGGTGGAAGAAACCATTCTCAACGATTAATTAATAGCGATATTCCCGAATTTGGTTAATTATTAAAACATTTCTCATGCTATCAAGATTAGGCCTCAATTAAGTTTTTTGCCTTTAAAATCTAGGCTATGATGACCTCTCCCCTGATTAAACCGCTTTGGTGTGATTTTCATTAATTACCGTGTGAAACTCAACTGTCAAGCAGAAGTAATTTAGAATTTAACATTTAAATTCTTTGTTTCTTCTTCTTTTGCTGGTTTTAGTCTTTGGTCTGCGGCCATGCTGGGACAGCTTTTTCAAGCGTTTTAGTTGATTATATTGTCCCTAATACTTTGTCTAGCGCTTATTTTATTGATCCGGTAAGCGATGAAATGTGTTAGTTCACACTGACATTAAAAGGACGCAACGCAGGCAAAATAATACAAGGTATTATTTTTCGATGCATGAACAACCATTTTCTGGTAAACACCCCTCGCATATACCTTTGTCACTGCCTCTCTCTCTCTCTCTCTCTCTCTCTCTCTCTCTCTCTCTCTCTCTCTCTCTCCATCTGTCTCTTTATACATACATACATACATACATACATACATACGTACAGGCATACATGCATAATCTTTTCTACTCTAGGTACAAGGCCCGAAATTTTTGGGGAGAGAGCCAGTCGATTACATCGACCCCAGTACGTAACTGGTACTTAATCGATCCCGGAAGGATGAAAGGCAAACTCGATCTCGGCGGAATTTGAACTCAGAACGTAAAGACAGACGAAATACTGCCAAGCGATTCAGCCAGCTCACCGCCTTATAATATATATATATTTATATATAATGTATATTATATGTGTGTATATATATGCATACGATGAATTTCTACAGAATCTGTCAACCAAATTTTAGCGACAAGGCATTTGTTGACTCAAGACTAGGATATAGTACATTAAACTAATGAGTCGCCACATGAAATCTAAACAGGAAGCAAGCGATTGAGAAACAAATTTCTTAACCAGATGGCCATAATGACTATACCACAGTGGTTCTCAACCTTTTGTTGTTCAGCAACCGACCGCCTTTCGCAGAATGGTGTTCTATAAACGCCCCCGATTTATGTTCTTCTGCCACCAAAAATGAACTCCAAAAACATCGCGAACTAATATTGAGTACTGGTTGATTATCCATGTTTTCTTATACAATGTCACCCAGCAGGAATATCTTTTAAGATATTTGTGTGGATTTGTGCCCCTGCTCCTACTTTGTTAAAATGTTATAGAAATTATTATACAAAAGATGAGGACTTTTATGAGGAAATTGTATTGGACCTTTGGTACATTATTAGTCATGTGTCTTACTCATTGATAATACAATGTTCTTTTCATTTTATCCCGACAACGAATTGTTTTGAAATATGTCAAAAAATATATTAATCTGGTTAACATATTTTATTTTTAAAGAAATATATCAGCTGTATTAAACATTCAGCACCCTTCCATAGTATTCTCTTGCGAACCGCTTGTGTAGTATAAGAGCTTTCTTCGTTGCCCTCAGTCCAATGGCTGAAACAAGTAAAAGGTAAGAGATATGACACATCTAGAAACACCCAATGTGTGATTCTTTCTTAAAACACTAATGCGACTGAGGGAAATTAGGTTGCTATTTCTTGTGGATAAGTCTTCATCAAGCAGAGCTATGAACGCTTGTGTTCAAGACATGTCCATCCCGTCATTTATTCAAGTTGTGTCTAGGACTACATTATTTAATAAGATTTTCCGCATTTTTTAGAAAGTAGGTTGAGATGTGTGGGAATTTTGGCTGCTATTTCTAGCAAGTCAAGAAATTACGTAAAAGTTCACTTTTATTATTTCTAGTTATTCTGCATGAAGCAGAACTTAACACCAACACCCCTACCTCATAAAAACTCACAAAAAAAAAAAAACCCGCAGTAAATCCGAAAGAAGTTGAGCCCAATTCTAAAAAGTTTCTCACGTTAAACCAACATATTTTATCGCAGTTATCAGGTTAAATCTTAGTAAAATCCAACTAAACTTACCATATTTTTGCTTTTCACCAACAGAAGATTTTGTTTTTGTTTTCCTTAATCTTTTTAGTTCAGTTAGTAAGGTGAAATTCTCTTTTTATGAAAATAAAAGACGCAAAATTTTTCAGTAATTAAATAACACAGATATTAGTACTGGCCAAAAATTATTCGTTAACTATTTTTCTATATAATCTGCTGGTTCCCTTTTCACTGTATTATACTGACGAAGTCACATAAGCCGAGACATATGTCCATAGTCTTCTGTTCTTTGCAAAGAAAAATAAGGATTTCCTTCCCCTCTCTCCCTTTTCTTTTAAAGTTACAAACGTGGTGTCACGGCTCTCTGGTCAACAGTAGTCACGTGGTTCACTTTATTTAGGCGAACGCGTAGATGTGTAGTTAAGAAGTCAGCTTCGCAAAATATCGTTTCAGGTTCAGTCCTTCGGCGCGGCACCTTGTGTAAGTGTCTACTGATACAACTCCGACCCGACTAATTGCTTTGTGAATGAATTAGGTAGACGGAATTATGGAAGGCCGTAATACACACACACACACACACACCCACACACACACACACACACACGCGCGCATGCACACACATACACACGTACGTACACACACACACACGCACGTACTCACGCGCGCACACACATGTGTGTATAAATGTGTGTGTGTGATGGTTGTCCATTCGTAACCGGGGAAAACCATCACTGACCATTGTCCATGCAACATGTCAGCAATGCCTGTATGTGAGATTATTCTACCTGCTGTCGACTCCCCCCTGGTTCGCATGAGGCTTCTATGCTCGCTGAAGTGCCCTTCTACTCGACGAGGCATCGGAAAGTCGCCTCGTTGCCTATTGTATAACGTAATTTTAGGTCCAATAAGATTTTCACAACAACTCACTGACCCTCCGCCAAGGCAAAATATTCCGTAGCCATGATCTGAAGAGCAAGTAAAAGATCCCTACATGTTCAATGCCTGTCTCAGCATATCTGGTTTCATATCAAAGTGACCTTCTTCCAAAGAAATGATTTAAAAGAACCCTAGGAGTGCCTCACTCCTAGAGGTCTTCTAACACACCAGACACCGATCCCGAATGACTGAGGACCTGTGCTATTGCTAGATAGTCGTTCAAGCTACACTAGGTTCATGCATCCATATGTAACTTGTGACGTCTGTCATGAATGCTACTGGCAACGTGGAATCTAGCACCACAACCTGTTGCATTGTTAGGTGATTAAACTGACACCTGCACCAGGCGCTTGGGGAGGAAGGTTGCTGGAAACCCAGCAGAACGAATATATATATATATATATATAGTGAGTTCAAAAAAGAAAAACGACAAAAAACAACAACGCGAGGACGTGATACAGATATTGTATTACTGGACGCTCAGGAAAGGAAAGAAAGAGAATTTGACGTTTCGAGCGGAACTCTTCGTCGGTAATATAGGAAAGTCCAAAGAAGGGAAGACGGAGGAAGAAAAAATCGCCAACGATATACACGAGGTTACGTTATATATATATTTACACACACACACACACACACACACACACACACACACAAAAATATATATATATACAGAGGGAGGGAGAGAGAGAGGCAGAGACAGAGTGAGCGACTTTGTATATCTATATTCTCTATCGAAATTAAATGTCTTTTTGAAGTGATGAAAAACGGTTTGCATTTACATTTTTGCTCTAATATGTGTATATGTATGCACATACATACGTAGGTACATACATACATACATATGTATATACATACATACATATATATATATATATAAATATATATATATATATGTATGGATACTCACACAGACACACACACACATACGTACACACACGTACATACATATATATATATATATATATATATATATATATATATATATATATATATATATATATATATATATGTATGGATACTCACACAGACACACACACACATACGTACACACACATACATACATTCATTCAGGGAGGCTTATGTAAACACTCCAACACATTTATAAACACGACTGTAAATGCAGACAGTTATATGCATACATGAACATGCACTCATGCAAATGTGCACATGGAGAGAAAATGTGTTGAGGCATTGGTGTCTAAGAATATTTACGCATTCATGATGTGTATGTTTATATGAACGACTATGACTGCGTGTATAGGAACGTGTCTATCTATCTATCTATCTATCTGTCTGTCTGTCTCTCTCTCTATCTATCTACATATGTATTGGCATACATACATACATACGCACACACACATATACACACACATATATGTAT
>NC_068991.1:63744066-63744978 GCF_001194135.2 Octopus bimaculoides
TATATATATATATATATACATATACATATAAATAATACAGAATGGGACAAGAACGCAAAAACATAGATATGCATATATGTATGTTTACATATCTATCTAAAAACGGAAACACCTTAAAATTTCAAACAAATTTAATTTACAGTCCAATATTTCAGAAATGAGGAATTATGTACATTATTTACAATTGACGGATATTTGTCCTTATCTTGTTTGTTGTTAACACAATGTTTCGGCTGATACATATCATCAGTTGTCTTGGAATTCTCATTCCATTATTATTATTATTATTATTATTATTCGAACTTAGAATCTTGAGGTTAGTAGCCCGCGCTCTTGACCACTACGCCATATGCCCGTGAGCAACTATGGAGTGAATTTTATGGCTTATAAATCTAATATTTTCCTACCCTTCCTTAATACCGGCTCCCATATGCTACTCATGTCTGCACTCGGTCTGCTTAAGAGGTTGTTGTGTCCTAGCATATGTGCTGCTTCATTTAGTCCCGGCGAACAGTTTTTGTGGAAACTGGATTCTCGACGTGGTCATTAGGCTCTGCAGTAATTTTGGGAGATGTACTTTTGTGATACTTTCTAACAATTCACGTAAGAGTCCGACGGTCCCTATCTGAAAGTTTTGGTTTTCTTCTTGAGTTTTGTTTTGATGAGGAGGTTTTTCCCTCTTTCTCAAAGGCTGTCATTACTTTCGAGACAGTACTGCTTGATACACCAGACATTTCGGCTGCTTTCGTTACGCTAGGGCCTGCCATACAAGCATCAGCAATTTGACATCTTTGAAAGTCTGATACATCTGTCATTTTAATGAATTTTAATTACCTTTTTTCTCATGATATCTGAAAAGAAACAGCAATTTTAGCAAAACATATTAAGCAACACTAATAATGAATAAAAAAA
>NC_068991.1:63745065-63745638 GCF_001194135.2 Octopus bimaculoides
GCAACACTAATAATGAATAAAAAAAACATAAAAATGAACAAGCTTTTGACGGTTTTATAGATATTTCAAAATTTTGAAGCTATGATGCTAGGTGTTTCCATTATTTTGTCCAACGTCTGTATCTGTCGGCCCCTCTCTCTCTCTCTCTCTCTCTCTCTCTCTCTGTGTGTGTGTGTGTATAATATAATTAAGTAATATAATTACGTTTATATTTGCCTGATTTCTAAGTAGTTGTGTATATCGCTATTTAATCCGTGAACGAAGATAAATCTCATTTCTCTATGAACTTATCTATATATGCATCAAGTAGTTCCTTTAGGTAAGCGTTTCTGTGTATGCGGATGTGTATGAACGAATATACTGATATAATCGCTATATACAAGCATAACATAACTATAAGCGTATATATACACACATATATACATACATACATACATACATACATACATACATATATATATATATATATATATATATATATATATGTATGTATATATATATATATGTGTGTGTGTGTGTCTGTTTGTGTGTCTGTGTTTGTCCCCCCAACATCGCTTGACAACCGATGCCGGT
>NC_068991.1:63747336-63747891 GCF_001194135.2 Octopus bimaculoides
AATGATGGTACGGTGGTGGTATGTGTGATTGTAAAGTGGTGGTGGTGGTGGTGCGGTGGTGATGGTGATGGTGATGGTAGTGGCATCGATAGTAATGGAGTTGGTGGTGGCGATGATGGATGCGGCGAATGTTGCAGTGTACTAATGGTGTTAGTATTGGCGGTGGTGGTATTTGTGTCAGACGGTGGTGGTCATAGAGGTGTTGGTGATAATGATAGTATAGCATTATCTTTGTAATAATTAGCAGCGGTGGAATGGTTCTAAAGGAATTAGACGTTTTGCCTGGACTACTTTTGGTGTTGGTGAGATAATGGCGTGGTGCCGTTGTCAGTGTTGTTATTTCTATTTAACCCGAGGTCAGGACAGATCAAGTATACATATAGTCAACAGGCAATCTAGCCGTGATTATCCAGTCTTCTATCCAGGGACACGTTATTCAATGTTTCGTCGTTTCTTTAAAGACGGTCGGGGTGTGATTTGAGGGAGTTTTGGCTGTTACCTTCTTTTTTTAAGAATGTAGATAGATTTACATATGTATGTACACACACACACACA
>NC_068991.1:63748579-63752072 GCF_001194135.2 Octopus bimaculoides
ATATATATATACATATACACAGATGTATATATATATATATAGTGAGAAAGAGAGCGTGTGTGTATGTGTGTGTGTGTGAGAGAGAGAGAGAGAGAGAGAGAGGGAGAGAAGGAGAGAGAGAGAGTGATAGAGGGGATATGTAGCAGTGCGTACTGTGTGTGTGGTAATCTCCTGATGGGAAACACTCTCCATGAGAGGTGGGAGGGTGTGTGATTAGCTAAAGAGGTAATGATGAAGTTATATTAAGAGCAAGCAAGTTAATACGGTAATAAGGGCGTGTTTAATTGTAAGATAAAGGTCTTGATGGGGAAGAGTGGCCGTGCTGTGTATATGTGTGTCTGTGTGCATATTGTTTGTTGTTTGTTGTGGTGGGGAAATTGTACCGTGTGCGGACAGTATTTGAGGACAGATTTTGGGTTTAAAAAAACGCTTATATAACAGAAAAAATTGTATTTTTCATGAACATAGCATAAACATAAAGCTAAATTATCAATTTAGTAATTACATTCAATAAAACTACCATAAGCATCAATAACTGCCACTACGCGGCGGGTTCGGAATCGTTTACAAGCTCTGATTAAGTGGTCCTTGTTCATATCGGACATGTGTCGAACTATGGCGGCTTTCAAAAAATCTTTGTTACTATGGGATGTTTATTGACATTTTTCTGAACGATGCTCCGTACATAGTAGTCCAGTGGATTGAAACTTGGAGGATTAGGAGGCCAAATGCTGGGGGTGATGTGATCATGCAAATTGTCGGCCGTCCATTCTTGTGTCATTTGAACTTTGTATGATAGTGCAGAATCTTGTTGAAAAACATAAGGCTTTCCGTTGCATACTCTGTTGATCCAAGGCTTAACAACTTTATCCAGAACCTCAAAATACGCAGCAGCATTCACCCTAAGGCCCTGTGGAAAAAGTGCTAACAACACCCAAAACCATGACACTTGCAAGAAATTTTGTGTGCATTACTCTTAGAACGTTAGAAGGGTGTGCACATAGCCGTCTGTCGTTTCTTCTGTTAGTTTTCTGGTCCTGGTCAAAGTTTTTCTCATCTGAGAAAAACTAAATCACACCATCTTCTGATGGATTTTTAAGTTTGTTCAAAAGTCTTTTCATATCAGAAAAAAAACAAAAGAAAACCGTTTAATTATATCCAAAAGACTTTTGAACAGACATGAATTGACCTCTCCTCATCACGTAAGATGACTTCATGCACAACATTTCTGATTGTTTTTTCTGACACACGAAATTTTTTTGCACTTGACCATATTGATTTTCCTGGATTTTCTTCAATGATTTGTTTAACTTCCTGAATAAATTCTGATAGAATCAGAGCATTTGGAATGTTTTTTTTTACGTTTTCATACATGTAATACGCTTCCATTTTCTTTCAAATCTTGCGGACAAAAGATCTTGCAACTTTCAGAAAACGAGAAATTTCTAAACCACCTTGCTTATCCTTCAAAGCCACAATCACAGCATGCCTTTTCTTTTCATTAGTAAGTATAGGGCCTGTCATTATTATTTTCTGAAATAGAAGTTCAATAAAAATTAGTCAAATAAAATAATGACTAAAAATGCATGCGTCCTCAAATATCGTCCTCACCTTGTATATAATGGAGTATAGATTAAGGCTGATTTTGCACGCACGCATATATACATGTGTGTGTGCGTGTGTGTGTGAGTGTATTGGATTCCGAAATACCGAGTCGAACAAATAACCCCAGTACTTATTTTAAAGCCTGGTATTTATTCTATTGGATTTTTTGCCGAACCGCTAGGCTTCGGGAATATAAACAAAGTAACACCAATTGTCAAGCGGTGTGGAGGTGGTGTGCAAACACAGACACACAGACACAGACACACAAACACAGACACACACAGACATACACACACACATACACATACACACAAACATTCAAACATATACATACATACAGTTATACAAACGAGCGGTCGCACACATACACACACACATGCGAACACATACACACACATACACACAAACATACAAACATGTACACATATTAAGGTAATACAAGTGAGTGGTCGCAAACACACACACACACACACGCACGCACGCACGCACACACACACTCAGACACACATGTGAGCACACACACACTCAGACACACATGTGAGCACACACACATACACACAAACATGCAAACATATATATACATACATACATACAATTATACAAACCAGCGGTCGCAGATACACACACAAACACACTCGCGCGCGCGAATACATGGGAACACACACACACACACACACACACACACACACACACACACACACACACATAGCAACCCCGATTTATACGGCTTCGAATAACGTGGTTTTCAAATCAACCAAGTTTATAAATTGACTTCAAAGTACGAAACCAGAGCACATACATACATATGTATGTACTCTGATTTCGTACTTTCTGTCTCTCTCACACAACGCACGCGCGCACACACGTATATGTATATACATAGGTAAGATATAAGTTAGAGGTTAATGTAACCATCTAAGGAATAGATGTATCCAAAGGTGCTCCTGGTATTACCTCAGTATGTATGGTCTTTGTCATAAGGTATATGGTAGTAGGTAATTTAAAAGGTAAAACCGTGGTTTAATATATATAAAAACGATAAGAAATGGAGCGATAATAACAGTTAGAAGTAGATCATTGGTGTTTTAAATTCATTTAATAACATTGAGAGATACATAATAAGAGTAGAAATCGTCTTACCAGAAAATTTGTGTACTCAAATTAGCGAGATGCCAGATGTTTACGAGCTAGACAAATGAAAATAAATAAATATAGCACTTAATGTCATACCTTAAGGTTTCGACATGAGCAATTTAATAATTGTCTGTATCTCCTCAGTGAAATCGGTGCTGACACAACAATGGAATAGGATACCACCCGTCTCTGTAAGAGGATACGCATGTATAGTTTCAATATCATGTGTCTTAACCTCATTTCAAACGCCCTTAAGGTATGGAATTAAGTATGCTGACCACTGGTTGAAACTGTTATTATTTAATACCATTAATTTCAACTCTTATTATTTAATTTCAAATATCTGTGTTCTCTAACCAGTTGATTTACAGCTAAATATTATTCATTGCAGTTATTTTTTGGCTGAGCATGCTAGTACGAGAGCGTTTGAATTGAAGTTAAGATACATGATATTGGGACTCTATACATATCCTCTCACGGAGACGGGTGGTGTCCACTAAAATTGTTCTGTCAGCACTGATTTCACTGAGGAGACACAAACAATTATTAAATTGTTCATGTCGAAAGGTATGGAGTTAGGTGGTATATTTATTTCTCTTCATTTGTCTAGCTAGTACAAATCTAGCGTCTTGTTAATTTGAGAACACAGATTTCGTGGTAAGACGGTTTGATGTCTATTTTTAGCCTACAAGGGATTCACTTAGTGGTATCTCCTCTTATATATATATATATATATATATATATATATATATAT
>NC_068991.1:63753185-63756134 GCF_001194135.2 Octopus bimaculoides
GAGGGCGGGCGTTGTCGTGCAGCAGAAGAACTCCATGCTGCCGATTAAGTCTATTCTCTTGAATAGTCGTTTTGAGTCGTTCCATCTGTTGAACATAGAGTTCCGCGTTGACCATTGGTTTCCGTTCAAGCAATCCGTAATGGATAATCCCTTCCCAGTCCCACCATACGCACAACATCGTTTTACGCGGATGAAGATCTTGTTTCACGTGCGGTGTCGCTTGTTTAAGCAATTTCTTACGTTGCAATTTCTTACGTTGCAATTTATTACGTTGCTTCATATTGATGTACAGGCACCATTTTTTGTCGCCAGTAATGATTCGGTAAAGAAATCGTTGCTTGTGTCCATGAGTTGAGCGGTGACGAGCAAGCAAACCAGCGGAGATTGTTGCTCATTGATTTTTGTTGTCACTTAAAGCATGCAGAACCAATGCTCTATACTTCTGAACCTTTCCCATCCAGTGAAGATGCTTCTCTATAGCAGTGTGGGAGCATTCCATTTTCTCTGCCAGTTCTCTTGTCGTTTGACGAGAAATTTCGTGCAAAAGTTGGTTTAATCTCTCTTCATCGAACTCAACTGGACGGCCAGAACGAAGTGCGTCTTTGAGGTCAAAATTTCCATTTTTGAACTTGGCATATTAATCACGAGCGGTTCTTTCAGCTATGGCACCCTCTCCATACACAGCACAAATGTCGCGAGCAGCTTTTACGGCCTTAGAACCTTGATTAAAAGCAAAAAAGAGGTGTCGAAAATGCTCGGTTTTCTTAACTTGACATTCCATTTTAATGATCTGAAAATAAACAAAAATGAACTAAAATTAACAAGAAAAAAAAAAACAAAACAGAAAATACATTCCAAAATGATTCAAAAATAGAATTCGCGAGAAAAATAGATTCCAAAATTTAAAAACGCAATAAATTCCAAAATTTAAAAAAACGGTGGGAACTTAGTTGCCACCCAATAGATCGATAAAATAATACGAGTCTGAAAGGATGAAGGGGCATTGTTCAACTCAGAACCTAAGGAGCCTGAAGAAATGTCGCAAAGTATTATCTCCGACACTTTAACGATTCTACCAGCTTGCTACCCGAGCATTGAAAGCTATATAAGAAAAAGTAGTACCGACTTCAAATCAATCTGCAAACAAGGAAACGAAACAGTATCATTATTGAAACAGACTGGTGGGTGAATGTTGGAAGAATGGCCAGTGTGAAAGGACCAATTCTGAGCGTGCATCTGTAAAAAAAAAAGAAGGGCTCTTTCCCTGTTGTTCAGTTACCCGTGGCTTTTGTGGGTTTTCCACGAGGTCCTTAAAGCGCCTCCCCTATTGGGAGTTTTACAGTGTTTAATTTTTAATCGTTATATATATCATTTACACGTTGTAAAACCCATTGTATCGTCCTGTTTTTGTCTTTTATGTTGTATGTGTTGTAACGTAATTTTATGTAAGCCCTTATGACCAATAAACGAATTAATTATTGAAACAGACTCACTGTTTTGTTTGAGGGATGGAAGGTTGTTGCTAAAAATCGAATTCATGTTAAGCTCCTTGACTAGTAAAACTTTGAATATCTTCTCCGCAATTAAGGAATTCTTAGCAAAAGTAAATTATATTTCTAGCAACAATTGAAGAAGTTTTTATAGCAAATTTTGGTTTGTTGGACTGATTCAAAACTCAAGTAGGAACTCCTTATACTACGAGTGCAGACAACATTGCAAGAGCAAAATGTTTCTATGTTTTGGTAAAAATAATCGAGAGCGTTATAATGGCAGTATTCAGTTCTGAAACGGATATATTCTACAAGCAAATCCTTCAAAATCCTTTTTATGGAAGAACAATCGCAACCCTTACTTGGAGCGTTTAATACTTCCGTTGAGAGGAAAGCTGATGGCAACGCTAAATTACAATTCATGACTGCGTATTATGAGTAAAATCTCAGATTTCTTAAAAGCTTTTAAAACTATTAAAATTTGAGTATTTTACACTCTTTATAAGACAACAATGGCGACCAATGTAATTTTAGAAGTTAAGCTTTTAACCTATTTTGCCCGGCCATACAAAAGTATTGTGAGATGAACGCTCTTTACAAGGAAAGTTATATATATTTTTTAATGATGATAGTCCTGCTAGCCATCTCACTGCACATACAAGCTTGCGAAAAAATATGAAAGTTATATACATATTTATCCCTGAATATGATACCCTATTTATCGTGTAAGAAGCAATGTCTACTTTTAGATACCATTTTTTTCACGAATAACCTTTGCAATTAAATTCACAATATGCGAAATACCATTTCGTGAGTAGTGATTTAATTTAAAGATATTGAAAATATTCATGTCATCAAACATCATGACGTCTCTTTGGAAGCGTTTTATCTATCAACGCTAATGACTTAACAGAATTTTTTATGAAGGACAAATTAATGAAGAATTAGTTAACATTGGAGGAGTGTTTTCCTTGAAAGAGACGACACAAACTTTCGTGATTCGAATCCCATTTTGAATTGCATTTAGAAGAATCAAGCGATCACGGTATTTTTAATTTTGATTAAAATGAATGCATACAAGCAAGTGGACAATTAAAAAGACAGCGGAAATGACGAAAAGTCAGAATTGAATTTAATACGAAGCTCCGTGAATTTGATAAGTTGAGGCAATTAATAATAACTGTCGGACTCCAGCCTCGAAGAAATGACTATTTTAATAAAGAGGTGAATAATTAGATAGAAAAATAATTAAATAGCTAAATAAATATATGTGGGAGATAATGCGTAATATGCTATAAATATGGCCCTGAACGAGGGCGGTGGGTTTTTGATTCAGTAGAACACTGTAAAAGATGCTTTGCTGTATTTAGTAACGTTTCTTTATGCTCAAATCCAACTATTGCTCTCTCTTCCTTTTTCATTACTCTGCATGTGTCGCAAATATATATATATATATATA
>NC_068991.1:63756179-63758074 GCF_001194135.2 Octopus bimaculoides
ATACATACATACATACATACATACATACACACATACACACATAATACCCTTTATATATATGTATATGCATATATATTTTCATATATATATATATATATATATATATATATATATATATTATTTAAAGAAGGAGGATGCAAGATAGGAGGCATAATGAGGTTGACACCAAATTAGAGACGAGAAGAGGCTCGGAGGAAAGCAATGAGTGTAAAAGAAACAAAAATACAAGAAATATGAAGACAAACATCCGCTTGTTATGTCTAACAAATGGTTTTCGCTAATTTATAAACGTTATGTTTAATATGCATACGTACACATACACGCACACATACTCGCAACCACATACACACACAAACACAGCAACACATATTAGACATATACACACATACACACCAACATATATATATAGGTAATATTGTGTTTGAAGGTTATGTTTATATCTGAATGAAAATATAAATATAAATATAAGTAAGGAAGTGACAGAATGAATATAACCACGGTAAGGAAAAAGAATTATTACAGAAAACGGATATATAAATATTTCGTTTTCGTATCTGGTTTGCAAAACACTTTATGTGAGTTCGCGTGTTGAAACAAATTTTGTTATGTCTAGGGAGAGTCATTGTGCCAATATGATTAACACGCACACTGGTTCATTTCCACTCATATATTAAATATGTGATTTTTTGGGTTTTGCTTGTCAAAGCTCTTTCATTGTTTCTTGCAACCTTTTCAGTGACTATTGATTTAGTCCATTTAAAGTCAATGAGAAGGTTGCAAGAAAGAGCTCTGACAAACAAAAAAAAACAAAGCAATGGGATATTTAATAAATGAGTGGAATTAAACCAGTGTGCGCGTGTATGTGTATGTGTTAATTATATTGTCATAATGACTCTCCTTAGACACACCAAATATAATAAATATATTATGGATATTATGAAGATCGTAAAATTCAGTAAAAATAGCAGATGTCATAAGTTGATGTGAGGGATGGGTGTTAGAGAGAAATTTGTAAATGGTAGCTGTAGACTAAAACCAAATAACATACATACAGTTTACCAGACTCTTAGCACCATCCTAAAATCAAGAATTATGTCAATAACATCAGGATACACTTGGCGGGGCTATTTTCATATAAAGCTTCTCTAACTAGCGCATCTCCTATTTTTGACGATGTGTCGGTCTTCACGTCTGAGTTCAAATTCCACCAAAGTCGACTTTGCCTTCTATTCTTTCCGGGTCTTTTTGACATGCCTTTTCAATCCTCCACAAGATGTACATGTTCTGTTGTGAAAAATCGCCGTATCACAATTTATAATGGGTTGATTCCTGTGTGTTCTCTGGTTGCTGACCAGGCCGGCACGACTCAAGCATTTCCTTTCACAACTCGCTCACATGAAAAGCAACACTCCTTCATTTTCTACACGTTCATTCCTTCTAAAGCCTCCTCTTGATCTTCTCGTCCTTCATTTTCTCTCTTTCAAACTTCGGACAACCATTGTGCACTTTTTTCCTCCGTTCATTTCGGTCTTGTGCCTCCCTTTTTCAATCAACAACTGAAACTCCTGTCAGTGCCAAAGCAATTCTGCGGCAATCCTTGAACCTCATTTTGGGTTTATGTCCTGGTCTCCCACCATCTTCCAGTTCACCATACAAAAGTTGCTTAGGAGGTCTTTCATCATTCATTTTCACCAGATGTCCATCCTACCCCAAACGACTTTGCAGAATCATTATACACACACACACACACACACACACACACACACACACACACACACACACACACACACACACATATTTATATATATACGGTGTCGACTTTGCCTTTCATCCGTTCGGGGTCGATAAATTAAGTACCAGTTGCGTACTGGGGTTGATCTAATCGACTGGCCTCC
>NC_068991.1:63758100-63760101 GCF_001194135.2 Octopus bimaculoides
TTTCGGGCCTTGTGCCTAAAGTAGAAAAGAATATACGGTGTGTTCTGAGCACTTTGAGTCTTGGCAGAGCCCGTCGGTCGCCAGTTCTGGCTACAATTGGTTTCTTTCAGAGACAGACAAGATAGAAAAAAAGAAGACGAAACAATTTGCTGAAAGAAACCAATTGCAGCCAGAACTGGCGACCGACGGGCTCTGCCAAGACTCAAAGTGCTCAGAACACACCGTATATTCTTTTCTACCTTAGGCACAAGGCCCGAAATATCGGGGGAGGAGGTCAGTCGATTAGATCAACCCTTAATTTATCGACCCCGAAAAGATGAAAGGCAAAGTCGACACCTTATATTACGACTTCGCCTCTACGATTTCCTGTTGACACATTCTAAATAGGCCAAGGTCTGGGTTTCTGGATTCTCACACACAAGCATACATACAGACGCCACACATACACAAACACACATGCACACACATACACACTCACAAGCACACGTACACACGCAATCACGCATACACATACGTTTTGCACTCATAGTTTTTATTAATGTATAAATAACAACAGATTCATTCATAAATAGATACGCTTAATTACATGCAAACATGTATACATACATGCGCGCTCTCTCTCACACACACAAACGCACACACGCACACACATACACACTCACACTCACACACACACTCGCTCTCTCTCTTTCATAGATATACTTCATGTACGTGCATAACAATACTGACATAGAAACGATTCCGACTCTAGCAAATCTTTTATAATTATCTCAGTCCTCTCTGCAGCTTTTCTGCCAACGCCTTTTGCGTCTGGCAGTTGTTCTTAATAAAAGATTGAAATAAACCTTGGCAGCTATTTTAGAAATCCTATGGCAAGTAAAGGAAAGATGTGGAAGAGAAAGTAAAAGGGAGAGGGCGGTAGAAAGGGAGATAAATGATGGGAGTAGGTTAGTGGAGAAGTAAGGGAAAAGGAGAGTATAACCGCAGACGATGACGTTTGGGTTTGTGATTGGGTAGAAGGTATTTGTGGAAAGATAGAGAGAATAGAATTGTGTGTGTGAGAGAATGCAGGAGAGAGAGAGGGGGGAGGAGAGACGGGGAGAAAGAAAGGGAGAGGGTATGAGAAAGAAAGAGAAAGAGAGAGATGAAGAGAAAGACTGTGAAATGAAAAAGGGAGACACCTTGAAAGTGAAGACAATGTGTTGAAAAAACGAAAGGTAGAAAGGCACACCCAGGTGTGTATGTATGCATGTATGTATGTATGTATGTATGTTTATATACATATACGAATGTATAAGTTATATTTATATGTATATTTATATAACATATGTAATATATGCGTCTGTATATGAAGAGAAAGTAAGGGAGAGAGAGAGAGAGAGAGAGAGAGAGAGAGAGAGACAGACAGACAGACAGACAGAAGGAGAGGAGAGACGGGTGTTGAGGTGGAAATAGAAAATATTCATGTAATGAGAAAAAAAAGCAGTTAAGCGTTACTTTCGCAAAAATATGAAACAGATTTTATGTTTGTTTCATAAGATAAGACAGATCTTTACGCATGGAAAAGGTTTTTGGCAGAAGGCTCCCATTTTCGAACATCATAAGTCAACATTTTGACACTGGTTCATTACCTGTGAGGTTTATTAATTGTATATCTTCTGTCATAAGATATATCTTAACCGATAACGAAACTGTCAGTTTGGTCTGCATAATTCCCTTGAAAGTCCTCAATCGATTCTGGAAATGATAAATGTTGGCGCATTTTTGAAGGATGGTCAGTAATTGCTCTAAATGTTCCCTCACTCCAGTATAAAGCACAATTTTCTACAGGAAAACAATGCTTGTGTTTAGATTTATTGCTTCAATACAGAAATGACATGCACTCGGTTAACTTACAGGAGGAAGTTCTTTGACAAGCTTTATTGACTAGAGGTCTAAAAGTCAATATCAATTGTTGCCAAATGTGTGTGTATATATATATATATATATATATATATATAT
>NC_068991.1:63760439-63765295 GCF_001194135.2 Octopus bimaculoides
CGATGAAGGGATATAATAAATATCCTGGAAACAGCTGTAAGACCTTCTATTTATAAATGTTCTAAAATCTTCACAGCCTTGGTTTTTTTATCTTATTTTGAAAATTTTTGTTATATATACATATATATATATGTGCTCCTTATTTTTGATACTCACACGCGCACGCACAAACACACACATACATACACACACATATGTATCAAAAATGAGGAGCGCATATATATATATATATATATATATACTGGGTCATCCCATAAATAATGCGGTTTTAATACTTTTATATATTCAAAATTAAGATAAACAAAGTTCTTTTTTGATCTAAAATATACTCTCCTTCATTTTCTGCAATGCTCTTCCATCCATCTGGTAGACTTGCAAAGCCCCTGTTCCAAAATTCACTTGTCCATGACGAAAAATACTCCTCCACTACTGTTCTTACCTCGTCTACAGAATTCATATTTTTTCCATCCAAATGATTTTGAAGACTGCGGAATAAATGATAATCAAATGGGACAATGTCCGGCGAATATGGAGGGTGGGACATCGTTTCCCGTTCAAACTGTACCAGCCTTTGGAATGTCACCTTCGCTGTATGTGGCCGAGCATTATCCTGATGAAAGAACAACATTCGTCTTGTAAGTAAAGATGGTCGTTTTTCTTCTAGCGCTGACTTACTCACAGTAGATCTCTTTTGTCATTGGCATTCGCACCGGAAGCTCCAATATGAACATACAGAACAACCATTGTCTTGCCGTGTCCCCAAAACATGTACCGAGAGTGATAAAAATAAAACACCAGTCAACATCATGGTGTTTGGAGCGATCACTACTGATAGTGATGTTATGCCGCCATTCATCTTCCCACACGGCCTCAGACTCAACACGGAGGCCTATATCAAATTCCTGGAGGAGATTGTGCTGCACTGCGTCAAGAGGGTGGCTGCTGGAAGACCCTATGTCTGGCAACAGGACCCTGCACCATGCCACATAATCAGGAGAGTCCAGTCACGGCTATCAGACAATTTCTGCGACAACATCACCCCTAACATCTGGCTACCTAACTCCCCAGACTGCAGCCCTCTTGATTATTATGTGTGGGGTGCAGTTGAGCGAGAGACCAATAAAACTCCTCGTAACACCAAAGATAAACTGAAGGGAAGGATTATGGCAGGATTCACCAACTTAAACAAGGAGACCGTCTAGAAGTGTTGCAGAAGATTCCGAAGTCATCTCGAGGCCATGGTTGAAGCCAATGGCAATTTTATTGAACAAATTTACTGTTTAATATTTCAAGATATTTTTTATGTAATTTTGTAAATATATCTGTTAAAATAAAATGTCAGTGCTGTTTTCTTTTTTGCATAATTTAGACGACAGTATATTCACCGCACCCTACACACACGGTGTATATACTGTGTGAATATGCGTGTGTGTGTGTGTGTGAGAGAGAAAATGTATAAGAAAAGCACAAACGAAAACAGACACAGAATGGCAGGATAGCAAATTAAAAAAACATAAAATGCATAGATGAACGGAAAACAGATATATATATATATATAAATATATAATGTACACACTTAAATAAATTACTGCTCACATAACGTTGATCAGCTATCACTGACACGTTGCTTAGACACCAGTCTGCCATAAACGAATGAACATATTTGAAGCGATGTTTAACGGTCTTCTACTAAACTGGAAATACCTTCATTAAAACAACATTGGGTCATTTCTGGATACTCTTCAGCTTGAACAATGCTGGGTATCCTATTACTGTGCCTGTGTGTGTATGTGTGTATGTGTGCGTGCGCGCGCTTATATAATACGTATATTTTCATGGATATAATAATAATAATAATAATAATAATAATAATAATAATAATAATAATAATAATAAAAATAATGGATGTGATACGACGATGGCGAATATAAGAGGAGATACGAAATGTGGCTAGATATGTCCACTGGCTGTTGTGCAGTAAAGAAAGCCTCAAGAGAGCCGAACAATAATATGAACACATGCCAGAGGGAGTAATGGAAAACGAACATTACAAAATACTCTGGGATTTTAGCATGCGTTGCGACCAAGTCATAGAGGCGAGACGACCAGATATCTTGCTCATCCATAAAGATGAAAAAGAAGTAAAGATAACAGATGTTGCAATACCAGGCGATTCGAGGGTGAAGTGTAAGGAAACCAAAAAGAGTGAGAAATACCAGCCACTGCAGGACAAAATAGGAAATTTATGGTGCATGAGAAAAGTAATGGTGATACCGGTAGTAAATGAAGCATTTTCAACTTGCTGGGCAACATGCCTTCGCTAGACATCTTTTCACCACTGACAACATACAGTGGAAGAGGTTGATCTTCGTTGCCTGTCAAATGAAACCCAAATTTTAAATAGCTATTGCAGTATTGACGATTGGGTCGAGCTTTCGTATTATTATCACTACGCTTAGTTGCTTTCGACGAATGTTCACTTTCAAATTTATACTCGTCACGGTTATTTCTCCTTTTAATAACATTTTCCATTTTATGGGTAATTTAATCTGTCAATATGAAATGCCTGGCACAAAGAGCACAGATTACTAACAGAGTCAAACTGCAACTGAGACAAGTGACCAGTGAGTTGTGAAAAGTGGCAGCGTGTCACATATTATCGGACTCATTGAAGAAGTCTTTCAAAATAAATTGAAAAGATGAAAATTCTCACCACTATATGAATGAAAAAAATTGAAATACAGCCACAATACGTGAGAACGTATTAAAAGATTTAGTTCAACATCGTATATTTTAGTTCAATAGTTTATTTTTCACAATTATTATTGAAATGAAAACTGCTGAGAATATGACCGAAATAAACTGAAACATAGCCGTGCACTGAATATGTCCATAAGACGTCAATTTCGAGGATAGATTGAGGCCAATTTAGTTCTTATCCTTATGAAATTTCAGATTAAAAATTGAATAACAGTCATAGCATAATTAGCCTAAATGAATTGAATGACACAATCACCTCTCATTCTTAGTTTAGAATTTAGTATTTAGTTTTTTGTCACTTTGACATTTATCTATGAACATTCTAGAGAATTTCGGTTTGTAGTTTTCATATTTTCAAATATAATTTTACATTCTCGAGGCGCACCTAATTACCACTGCCCCAACCCAACAATTAATTCATCTTCATTATTGACAAGTTTACTCAAGGTGGATTTAATTGCTAATTCTATCCTACACTCTTTTAATTATATCCACCACCCCTCTCTCTCTCTTTCTCTCTCTCTCTCTCTCTCTCTCTCTTTCTATCTATCTATCTGTTTGTCTGTCTGTGTATCTATTTGTCTGTCTGTCTGTCTATCTATCCCACCGTTGTGTGTGTGTCTGTATGTGTACATAGATATCCACACACTTACAGAGACGTACAAACACCGAAATACTGAACAGACGTTACTCAAGTAGAAAATAAGTACAAGTGCATACACCTACATATATACAATTACTACTCAACCGTATATTAACAAACTCCGAACACTGTCTTTACTCAAAGAATAGCTTTAACTCCATAAAGAACGAAAATAAATTTCAAAGAACGAAATGAAATTTCAAAGAACGAAATGAAATTTCAAAGAACAAAAAGAAACTTCAAAGAACGAATATAAATTTCAAAGAACGAAAAGAAATTTCAAAGAACGAAAAGAAATTTCAAAGAATGAAAA
This sequence comes from Octopus bimaculoides, assembly GCF_001194135.2. Classification (NCBI taxonomy): domain Eukaryota; kingdom Metazoa; phylum Mollusca; class Cephalopoda; order Octopoda; family Octopodidae; genus Octopus; species Octopus bimaculoides. The sequence continues at coordinate 63,764,156 of NC_068991.1, forward strand.
GAAATTTCAAAGAACGAAAAGAAATCTCAAAGAATATAAATTTCAAAGGACGAAAATAAATTTTAAAGGATGAAAATAAATTTCAAAGAACGAAGATAAATTTCAAAAAACGAAAATAAATTTCAAAGAACGAAAAAAATTTCAAAGAACGAAAAGAAATTTCAAAGAACGAAAATAAATTTCAAAAAACGAATATAAATTTCAAAGAACGAAAATAAATTTCAAAGAACGAATATAAATTTCAAAGAATGAAAATAAATTTCAAAGAACGAAAATAAATTTCAAAAAACGAAAATAAATTTCAAGGAACAACTCCCTCCACCCACATAATCATAAATTATTGTATTCTCTCGTAGTCCTAGAAAGACGGTTCTGCTATTTCTTGTTGAACAAGCTGCACAAACTATCTGTTTGTAGTGATCAAATGGTTTTGTTGAACGTTAGATGACTCCATTCCATCAAATCGACATTTCCCGATCTGTTGCACGGCGTGCCATACATCAGATGCCCAAATGATCCCAGACCAACAAGAGATGAAGTGTTTTGCTCAAGAACACAATGTCCAAGAATTGAAACAACAAGCGCTAGATCGTGAGTGCAACGCTCAGCCACTAGACCATGCACACTCACCTTAGTCCCACCATATATATACTAATACATCCATTTGTTGCTTACACCACCTGTGTTCGTCTGTTGTTTTATCGTGAATTCTCCCATATATATATATATATATATATATATATATATATATATACACATATCCAAGGCGAGCGATTGAGGGAGTGGGACAGGAAACAGCCAGGCTACATGCTTCTTAGCTAGTTGATCCCCTGATGTAATAATTACTCAAACAGGGGTACTCAACTTAGCTAATCAGCAGGCCGAGAATATCTCATATTACGTTGCGGTTACATTGTCGCTTGAAATTTCGAAGTCGACTCACAGTTTGATTCAAATTTCGTGCTACTTAGAGTTTCAAAGTACCTGATGGCTGATGGAACTTATATAAGTCCCGTCAGAGGGTTTGAAACTTTAAGTAGCACGGAATTTGAACCAAAGTGTTCTCCCAATAAATGTGTTGAGTGCCCTTTCTTTCGTTTTTCCACTCACTCGTGCATGTATATATATATATATATATAT
>NC_068991.1:63765967-63770104 GCF_001194135.2 Octopus bimaculoides
TATATATATGCATATTAATATATAAATGTATATATATATATATGTTGGCACTCCGTCGCTTACGACGACGAGGGTTCCTGTTGATCCGATCAACGGAACAGCCTGCTCGTGAAATTAACGTGCAAGTGGCTGAGCGCTCCACAGACACGTGTACCCTTAACGTAGCTCTCGGGGATATTCAGCGTGACACAGAGTGTGACAAGGCTGAAAGTTTCTCGTCGTTTAAGCTGGAGAGTAGACATTTTACTCATTCACGATAACTAAAATAATGCTCAGCAGTTCAAATTATTTAACAGGTCTTTGTGGCTGTTGTTGAGCTGCAGGTCAGTCAAATAGAAATAGATATATTGGGATAGACATTCTAGTCGTGGTCTTTACGCCATTTATTTTATATATTAGGGGCCACATTGTTCAATGTGTTCTTTACGTTAGATGGATGTTAAGCTGTGAGCTGAGTAGGATTTGGTTTTTATTTCTAACCAGTGAAATGATTGCGCAGAGATTTGTTCATGTATGCAAGCGCGTTCGTACATACGTACATGCATACATACACACATAAGCACATACATGCATACAAACATACCTATATACATGCATGCATACATACATGCATTATGTATGTATGTATGTATGTATGTATGTATGTATGCATGTATGTGTATGCGTGCCTATTCCTATCGTTGTGTATTGCGTGCGTGTTCTTATCGTTGAAGTTAGAACATGAAATCGAATTTTCTGCACCTAGATGTGTACAGAAAGTTCTCCGGTTTAGTTTTAATGTCAGGTCAACTGGTATATGTGTATAGTTTTCTTATTAAATTACGAACAGAATATCACCAAAGTTAAAATTTGTACTCGCTACGAAGCCATCCAGACGCCATAATTATTCACCTATTTTTACTAAAGCTGTCAGAAATTGATTCTCTCTCAAGATAGGAATATATAAGATTTTTAAGTTATTATAGGAATCTAGGTAGAAGTGGCGGCGGTTCGAATATTGTCACACGCACTGAGTAGTATACTGAAGAGCCGCCAATAGAAACTTCGCAAAACAGAACGAGGTTACTTTCGAGAATCCTTAGCTTCACTCAGTAAAGTGTATACGTGTTCGGTGGGGAGAGGGGCACCGTAAAATATTCATGAGGCTTTTCTTGGATTTTCTGACCCCCACCTTGGATCTCTTGACCACGATAAGAATCCTGCTTGCAAAGACCATATATATCAACGATAGTTTATAATTATATAGAGTACATAGATCTAAATAGTTACCATAAGAGGTATGCAACATACAAGAATAAACTCATACTGTAAATATTCAAAAAAAAAGAAAAGAAAAATGCACAAAATCCACATGTGCCATAGAAGGCCAATATCCGATAGAAAAACACAACCTGAATTGCACAAACAACACACAATATGAAAACTAATACAACAGAAGGCTCAAACCAAACTCCGTAACAAGACGTACTGATACAATACAGTATTCTCACCAAAAAAATGTAGCACTCCCCGCCCGACCAGCACACAGGTGCAACAAATGATGCAATAGAAAGTTGCTTGAAACTCTCAGATGTCGAAAAATAATAGTTGTGATGACGGTGGTAACAAACGTTACCTTACCTCAGTTTATGAGAGACAGGAGTTGCCGAAGAAAATTTAGTTGTAACAGTGTAAACGAAGCTGGATTTTTGAAGGAAGGCCTTTCGCCTAGCAGTGTTTCAGTAACGATGTAGACGCACCAGAGCTGTTATCCTAATACAGCACCAGCAGATAATAGAGCAAGGAGGAGGAAGCGGACCGGCGAAGAAGACAGGATAGTGATGCAGTGCTACTTAGAAAGTGAACCTAAAAGATGTCTATAGAAAACGGATGTTAGCATTTTGGGTAAAGACGGGTATGTTTAAAGCGACTCAGCAGAGATTTGTTGATTAAGCTAATACTATTAGGAGAAGAAAGTGGATGACAGAATTGGAGGTAGAAGAGATCACAAGAGAACTGAAAAAGAAACACCAGGCAGTGGGAAAGACAAACAACAACATGAGAGATGAAGCTCAAACCAAAGAAGAACCAAAAGGAAAATTAGCAATAGCGCTACCAATAATAAGGAAGGGACAACTGGTACCAACAACTCTCACCACACATTGTGCATTTCTCGCTGTCGGTAGTGTTGTCACCTGAGTCTGCTGGCTGTGGACAGCTGACACATTTCATCATACCCAGTAAAATAAACTGAGAGTTTTCATCAAATAATAATGGTGATCTTTTCTTTATTAGTCAGAAGGGATTGAAAAGATACAGAAAAATTCATGGGAACTTTAGATAAGTGGTTTATAATGACTTTCGGGATGGGCAAAAAAAAAGATGTAAAAAGTATTTTACACAAAGATTATGTTTGGGACGAAAGACACCATGCAATATAGAAATGGACGAATTAAAACTTTATGTTGCACAAATATTTATACAGAATAAATAATAAAATAGCATAAGACATAATAATCAATATTTTAGAAACAAATTCCCAACATTCCTCACCCACAAAATTCCTCCTTATATCTCCACTGAGAAAATTAACGTTAAGAGGGGCATTCAGCGCGTGTGTGAGGTGATATGCAGTGGAAAAAAAAAAGAAAGAAAAGGGTTTTTTCCAGCAGGGTCATAAGAACGTTTGGAAGGGATATCTAAACGGAAGTTAGACTTCTTATCATGTAAATACGCAATGATACTCCGTAACATGACCTTAGTAACTTTAGGGTGCACTACGTTGCAAGAGGCAAACATACGGAAGATAGCAAGACGATAAGAATGACTATTTCTACTACGACGACGATGATGATGATGGTGGTAGTGGTGGTGAGAGTGAATGAAGGTGCGTGACAGAGAGAAAGAGAGAGAGAGAAAGGGGGGTAAGGGGGATGAAATTCAATGAACCTTAGTGTTAAGATACCAATGTAAAACCTTATCACAGATTTGCTGGCGATTATTTTAATCGCAAATGAATTAATATTCTATCTTGTTTTATTTCCTTCCATACAAACAACATCCTGTCGAAGGGCGAGGATTCAGCTGCAAAGAACACGATATGTTCTTCTTGCAGTTGTTTTTGTTATTGCTGTTGTTATTGATGTTGCAGTTGTTGTCTTAGCTTCAGATTAACCTTGATCGAGCAAAACTTTGATCAGGGGTGCTCCAATTTATTACCACAAAGGCAGAAATCGATTGGCAGGGTCGTTAGAGCTTCAGATAAAATGCTTTGCAATATTTGTTTCGGCTCTCTGCGTTCTGAGTTCGAATACTGCTGAAATAAATTTTACGTATAATACCATTCAGCAGCCGATAAAATACCAACAAAATATGGGCTCGATTTCTCTCTCTGTTGATGTCTCCCACTGACATGCACACTCTCTCCCACTGTCTTTCTTTCACACACACGCGCACGCGCACTCACATGTACACACATACACGCACGCACGCACGCACGCACGCACGCACGCATGTTCCATTCACATCTCTCCCTCTCTCTCACTCACTCCATTTCCCCATCTCCCTCACTTTGTTTACTTTGTTCGGATCTGGAGAGGGATGGGCTCCCACAGATTAAAAATGCCCGAGGGTCCCCTATAACTTCATCAAGTATTTTTGTATAAAGTAGTTTCATTGACAACAGCAATATATATTCTTACCAGCAGATATAACTTTATACACCCCCCCACACATATATATATATATACGTACATGCATGTTATATATCTGTGTGTGTATGTGTGCGCATATAGTTTTTATATATGTAGTTTACATAGTTATATATATATATATATATAACGTCGGTTACGACGACGAGGGTCCCAGCTGATATGATCAACGGAACAGCCTGTTCGTGAAATTAACGTGCAAGTGGCTGAGCACTCCACAGACACGTGTACCCCTAACGTACCTCTCAGGGAGAACAGAGTGTGACAAAGCCGGCCCTTTGAAAGACAGGCACTACTCATTTTTGCCAGCTGAGTGGACTGGAGCAACGTGAAATAAGGTGTCTTGCTCAAGGACACAATGCGTCGCTGGGAATTGAACTCATGACCTTACGATCGCGAGCCGAATGCCCTAACCACTAAGTCACGTGCCTTCATATATATATATATA
>NC_068991.1:63771387-63772504 GCF_001194135.2 Octopus bimaculoides
ATATATATATATACATATATATATATTTATATTTATATTTATGTATATGTGTGTGTGTGTAAAGGAAACGTATATTTAGCCGTATACACTCATACCACACACTTACACATTCGTGTGTGGCCGCACACTGCCGTTGATGATGAATTTAATAAGTTTATTGTTCTATACTAAATGCATGTGACTCATTCAATGATCTAAAAAGACAAAGGAAAAAGGAATAGCCGCGATAGAAAAGATAAAACTTGAACACAGTCGTGTTTTTAATACACGTCAAAACAAGAAAATCTCTTGTATCGTACACACCAGGCACACGCATACTTATTTGGTATTTACATACATATCTGTATATGTATATATGTATGTATGTATGTATGTATGTATGTATGTATGTATGTATGTATGTATGTGGTTGGAGGAAAAGAGTGCACAGTGGTTGTTCGAATGTTTGAAAGAGAGAGAATGAAGCACAGGAAAATCAAGAGAAAACTTAGAAAGAATAAATCTGTGGAAAAGGAAGGAGTGATTCATTTTACGTGCATGGTTTGTGGGAGGAAATGCTTGAGTCATGCAGGCCTGGTCAGCCCATCAGAGAACTCACAGGAATTGACCCCCTTGTAAATTGTGGTACGGCTATTGTTCAGAACAGAACATGTGCAACCAGTGGAAAGGTGTGTCTTTCAGTTGGAAGATTGAAAAGGCGTATCAAAAGGATTCACATTGTGGCACCTGTTCCTTCTGCCCGCCCGCCAGCACAGGTGTGCATTATACAATATATATAATATGCACATCATAGGCCGGGCTGACGAGTCATATAAAGGCCCCACATTGCATCATCAATGACTCGTTTCAATGATCCTTTGTAGTGATGGCTTTACTCGTGCACGAGAAAGCAGCAGCTATACATACATACATACATACATACATACATACATACATACATATATATATATATATATATATATAACTTATTAAATTCATCATCAACGGCAGTGTGCGGCCACACACGAATGTGTAAGTGTGTGGTATGAGTGTATACGGCTAAATATACGTTTCCTTTACACACACACACATATACATAAATATAAATATAAATATATATATATGTATATATATACAT
>NC_068991.1:63777682-63780655 GCF_001194135.2 Octopus bimaculoides
ATATCACGTTACTTCGCGACTATCACTGCCAAATCCACAGCTATGGTAAAACATTCTTTATCAATTTCCAGAAATAACGGGGAGATTTCTAAATAGTTAACATTTTCTTGGCAGTCGATTAATCTATTTGTATGTGTGTGTGTGTGTGTGTGTGTGCGTTTGCTTTCATACCTACTCTATCTCTGTTTCTTCTTGACCGCAAATTTCCATCCATCCATCCATCCATCCACCCATCCACCCATCCATCCATCCATCCATCCATCCATCCACCCATCCATCCATCCATCCATCCATCCCGTAAGCCGTAGACGTGCACGCACAGATATATATATATGTGTGTGTGTGTGTGTTTGTGTGTGTTTGTGTGTGTGTATGCATGGACGCCTACGGCTTATGCGTTCGATTTGCTTGCGGCTCGGGTCTAGGCGTTAGTATATGAGTGCAAGTGTGTGCGTGTGCGCATGCGCATGTCTGCTATGTGTATATTCTTGTGCATGTTGGTATGGTTAACGTATACACCAGAAAACAGCAAGTATCATTATTCCTGTGAACTACGAGTTAATTTTCTGTAAAGCCGACACTGGAATACGTGTTCAATCCACGGTTAAAATTATTCCCATCCAACACAGACGAAATACCACTAAGTATTTCGCCCGGCGTGCTAACGTTTCTTATTTCTTTAATGCCCACAAGGGGCTAAACATAGAGGGGACAAGCAAGGACAGACAAACGGATTAAGTCGATTACATCGACCCCAGTGCGTAACTGGTACTTAATTTATCGACCCCGAAAGGATGAAAGGCAAAGTCGACCTCGGCGGAATTTGAACTCAGAACGTAAAGACACGAAATACCGCTAACCGGCGTGCTAACGTTTCTGCCTGTTCGCTGCCTCAATGCTTCTTTCTTTATTCATGAACTCTGGAAAACTAAACTGCTTTGACGACTGAATTCAATACAAGCTATTGATTTTTATTTTTATTTTCTGATTTCAAATCAGCTTAATTTAACTTTGCCTTTCATCGATCACAAAATGATGGAAAGTAAGTTACATTGGGAAGAATTTGAACTCAGAGCGTAGAAAACCGGAACTTATACCAACAAATCATTTAATCCGACGCTTTAACATTTTAATTTAATCTCTCCTTAATTTCTTGAGGTAGCAGATATATAAACCGTTTTCCCAAAAATTGGCCCAAAATGTTCTTATCTCTGATGACGTCAGTTTACAGACTCTAAGATCTCCAGACATGAAAAAATGCCAATGTTGTTGTTGCTGTTGCTGCTATCATCATCGTCATCACCATCACTGCGTTTCTATTGTTGCTGGTGTTGATTTAGTTTCTCAAGCTCGGAGTCAGACTTGTGCCAGTAAATCTATAAAACGTAGATAGATGGTTGAAAGACCAGGAGCTATCTACAGATCTATCATTCAAGATATTCGGTAAGTATATATTTCACAATGTAGTGGATTTGGGGACCCTAGTAAACAGGTCAATAATCAAAGCAAAACCCTGTCGTGACCATACCGTCTGTTTATTAGATTCAGTGTATTCAGTAACATATTGTTCAATGTGTCGACAGCCGAAATTTTTTTTTTCTAACTAAGCTGTCCGATGAACGGGAACGTGAAACTCCGAGTAACAGTTTTTAGCTATATTTCTGCTGCTTTTAAATAAAGCATATTACTCTACCTCTGGTATTTGAGTACTCTTTTTTCCACCTTGTTGCACATTTCATGTGCTTACTCCGGTATATATATATATATATATATATATATACATACACACATACGCACACACATTTACATGCACGCACTCCCCCTCCCTCTCAACTCAGCCTTTCGTCCAGTCGTCATGGTGACATGACCAAGTAAAAACATTTACCTGTCGAGAAAGTTTCTTGGAACGCTTAAATCTTCGTAGGGCTAGTTGAGGGAGGAGAGGAGGATTTAGTGACTGTAGCAGACTGATTCGCACTGATAAATTGATACGTATTGTTATTGTAAAGCCGAAAGCGATGTAATGAGCAAGAAGATTTACAAATTTCGGATAAATCCTATATCTTAAGATTTCGTGTTCTGTAATAAACATTACATAACACCCCCTCAGTAGAGATATTCCGACAATATGTAAACAAAAAATGCATATACAAAACGATAAATTTCTGCGTACAGATATCAAAATATACATGCACTTCCCGCGTGTACATTATAGCTAATCGCCCATGTCGGCCATGTGGTTAATGTCAGAAATGATGCGGAGCGAATATATAGTACTGAAGCATAATATAATGGACTAGAGGACTCAAAATTATTTATAATCATTTTAATGATTATATCAGTGTTTAGCGTATAAAAAACCAGCATATCTGTAAAATTAATTTTAAATTATATAATTACAATAATATAATTATTTATTTTCGCTTATATGTTGTCGGTATATCTCTACTGAGGAGTGTAAAGCAATCTTTATTAAAGACCGCGAAAACTGAAGATATAAGATTATCCGAAATTTGTAAATCTTTTTGCTCATTATCTCGCACTCAGCCTTGAGTTGTAAATGGAGAACGAATTTAGAGTGGATTGTAGACATTTGACATCAACATCTAGTGTATAGGCGTTGGCATTCCAGCACCCTTAGTTATAATTATAATTTTATAATTATCGGCTTAATATATATATATATATATATAAACAAAAGTAAATGAGTATATGCATATATACGTACAGGTATGTGCATACCGACATCCACCTGTATGTATAGGTGCATATCTGGGTACAGGACATTGCAAACAAACGTAGACGAGAACACACGAGCCACATAGAGAACATTCTACTTCATCAGCTACCCACGTTTTAACACCGGCGTTTCGACGAGCTTCGGGCAGGACGCAACGTTAAAACGGCTCGTCCCATGGATCGCAGATTAAATCTGTATACGCAAATTAAATCTAGCCATGGAGGAATGTAGTG
>NC_068991.1:63781766-63782994 GCF_001194135.2 Octopus bimaculoides
GCACGCACACACACACACAAAAACAATAATTGTATATACGGCCATGGTGTTTAGAGCACATTCGGTTACCTCATAATCATGTATGTATGTATGTATGTTTGTATGTATGTATGTATCTATCTATCTATCTATCTATCTATCTATCTGTCACTCTCTCTCTCTCTCTCTCTCTCTCTCTCTCTCTCTCTATCTATCTATCTATCTATCTTTCTATCTATCTTTCTATCTAGCTAGCTAGCTACAGGTATAGGTATAGATATCTGTTGCAAGCGTAAAGTAACGATAAAAAATACCAGCAATAGCTAGATTTGATCACAAAACGTAAAGAAGCGTTACTAAATACTACAACCATTTTTATTGTCTTCTACAGATTCAGAAATGCTCCGTCCTATTTATAGCATACTACGCCATATTGAGAGCAAACTACGCATTATCTACAACAACCACCGAGTTTTTCTTTTAATTGTTTGTCTATCTAATTATTCACCTATTTATCAAAATAGATACTTAAATAAATATTCCACTCCACAGCTGTGTTAGCAAACGCTGACTGATGACATGAGAAGATTTACCTAATTTGCATTCCTCAATCACTGTTTCCTGCTGTGAATATCACGCCATCTTTTGTTTTAAAGCTGACTAGTGTAATACATACATACATACATACATACATACATACATATGTGTGTGTGTGCATGTGCACGCATGTGTGTGTACGTACACACATACATGCATACATACATACATGCATGCATACAAACATGCATACATGCATACATACACGCATATATAAATGGATTTGGTAATGTAAACAAGAAAATAGAACTGAAAACATGAGTATATATAATATTTTTATAACTAATAATAAGGATCTTTTTTAAAACGGGGGCCACATTTTTCATTAACGAAACACTTTGAAACTTGGAACACTGGTAGAATGTGTCATATAAAACATCTTTTTCTCTTAGTCTTCTTAAAAAAAAAAAGAAATCCATAAGTTATTCCATGTTAAAGTTGTCGTATTTCTGTAATTTCAACCGATCACTGACGTCCATTCAGCCGATATACATTAAGTGCCGACTACATAAACAAACGATTCTGAAACAATTAACCCTAACCCTAAACCTAACCCTAACCCTAGGGTTAGGGTTAGGGTTAGGGTTAGGGTGAGGGTTAAAACAAATTTAAAATGAAAAAAGCAAATAAAACGAAGGTATGGAGATTAAAT
>NC_068991.1:63783740-63785473 GCF_001194135.2 Octopus bimaculoides
CACACACACATATATATATATATATATATATATATATATATACATCCACGTGCACACATCTTATAGATGGTTGTTAGAGAGTGGTGTGAGGGACCTCTTGCTTTCAGTCTTACATCTGTCGAATCAACTGTTGCCACGTTGATTCCAAAGTTGATTCGATACTGACATATATGTTAATCCGAAAGGTTGCCTTTTAATCCCAGTATTCAATTTTCTAGTATACAGAAGCACTTCAGCCTGCTTCAGGGATGCTTTCTGGAAACGTTTAAATGACCATCATTCCAGTTTCTTACGTCTATACGAAAGAAACTTTGTCCTAGATCTTTGTTTATTCAAGTGACGTCCAACAGATACGTTAGGTGTTAAACAATCAAACAAGAAACACCAGTCCTTATTCTATCACTAGTGCTGTGCTGACTTCAACAGCCAAATTAAGTTCTCAAGCAACTGAATGTCAACAGTTAGCAATAGATAAGAACGCCAGCGTAATATCTTAGAATAGTGTTTTACTACTTAGAATTGGTGAAATTTAAATTCCTAATAACTGATACACGGAGAGGAAAAATGTCTGCTCTTTTGATTCAAGGTTTATTAAACCGTTACTTAACCTGATTTCCCGGCGCTTAACCAAATTAAAGTACCAAACCCTGTCACCACTCTCTGAATGGGACGTCCGTCTCTCGCAGGGTTGCGCACGACGTCAGCCTACGAGCGGTCGCTGGAATTCATTTTCAACAGATTTGAGTGAAGGTCCGTGAACTGAAGTACCTTCCTCAAGGACACAACATACTGCCCAGTGTTAGAATATACAATACAATATACTGGATGTATTGAAGACGGCGTCCACAGTCTTATTGGTTACCGTAGACATTTACACATTGACATTAAAAATCACTTATTATGATCACTTTAGACAAATAAGAATAATCTGTTGATAACAATAACGAGCTGATAACACGAAGCAAATAGAAAGTTTCGGACCCACTAAATTTGACGACTATAAACGATTAATAACATTTATTTATTTATTTTGTAACATATCGTAAAGGAAATTAATAGTACGTAACTTTATAACAAAGTACAGAGTTATCTCCCTGAACATTCCAAGGGCGTTAACTCGAAGACTAACTATGTAACATATCGATTACGCCAATGAATCTCACTGTACCGTATTTATTGACGGATTAGGTAGCGAGTCGGCAGAAACGTTAGCACGCCGGGCAAAATGCTTAGCGGTATTCCGTCTGTCTTGACGTTCTGAGTTCAAATTCCGCAAAGGTCGACTTTGCCTTTCATCCTTTCGGGGTTGATAAATTAAGTACCAGTTGCGTACAAGGTCGATCTAATCGACTGGGCCCCTCCCCACAAATTTCGGGCCTTGTGCCTAGAGTGGAAAAGTATTTATTGACGGATTTATATATTATTCATTAAAGACTACGGCGATGCTGGAGCACCGCCTTTAGTCGAGCAAATCGACCCCCAGGACTTATTCTTTGTAAGCCTAGTACTTATTCTATCGGTCTCCTTTGCCGAACCGCTAAGTTACGGGGACGTAAACACACCGGCATCGGTTGTCAAGCGATGTTGGGGGGACAAACACAGACAAACATACACACACACACACACACACACACACACACATACATATACGACGGGCTTCTTTCAGTTTCCGTCTACGAAATCCACTCACAAGGCTTTGGTCGGCCCGTCGCTGTAGTAGAAGACACTTGCCC
>NC_068991.1:63785791-63788416 GCF_001194135.2 Octopus bimaculoides
ACGTAGACGCAGGCGTGACTGTATCGTAAGAAGCTTGATCCCTAATTACATGGTTCTGGGTTCAGTCCCACTACGTGGTACCTTGGGAGAGTATCTTCTACTATAGCCACGAGCCGTTAAAAACTGAAAGAAGCCTGTCGTATATATATGTGTGTGTATGCGTTTGTTGTGCGTCTGTGTTTGTCCCCCACCATCGCTTGACAACCGATGTTGGTGTGTTTAACTCCTCGTAACTTAGCGGTTCGTGGGGTCGATTCGTTCGACTAAAAGACGGTGTTCCAGCCGTAGTCAAAAGACTGAAATAATTGGTGTAAATACATCACTAGGCCGTGTATTAAATCACTGGAATGTAGGACATATGTTTCTACGCTATTACGCATCATAAGCTACGTACACTGAGCCGTCCTTCATGGCTACTAAGGGCCATTTGCTCTTACATTAGAACAGCAAATGGAACATTTGGTGATGTGTTTGAATAAATTAATTAAAGACGAACGCGTTACATAAACTGTGAATGAAATAATTATATTTCAATCAATGCTGCTTTGTAACATAAGCTACTTCGTTATAGTGGAGGTGCAATGGCCCAGTGGTTAGGGCAGTGGACTCGCGGTCATAGGATCGCGGTTTCGATTCCCAGACCGGGCGTTGTGAGTGTTTATTGAGCGAAAACACCTAAAGCTCCACGAGGCTCCGGCAGGGGATGGTGGCGAACCCTGCTGTACTCTTTCACCACAACTTTCTCTCACTCTTACTTCCTGTTTCTGTTGTGCCTGTATTTCAAAGGGTCAGCCTTGTCACACTGTGTCACACTGAATATCCCCGAGAACTACGTTAAGGGTACACGTGTCTGTGGAGTGCTCAGCCACTTGCACATTAATTTCACGAGCAGGCTGTTCCGTTGATCGAATCAACTGGAACCCTCGGCGTCGTAAGCGACAGAGTGCCAACAACAACAAACTTCGTTATAAACTGCACTGAGCACTTCTATGAAAATCTAAGGTTTTTTGTTTTAACAACAAAACTCCCAGTCATATAAATATATTTGTTAATCAAGGTGTTTCTTTCGTCGGGCTTCAGCACAATATGCTCAGTCGGCACAATTTGTCTTATGACATTCTGAAAGCTTGTGTCCACTTCGTTATGTTGCCTCACGCACGTGGTGTATGTCTATGCGGATATCTGTATTATTATTTTTCTGCCTAAGCGAGATGTGTACATTCAACCACACATATGATGCATACATATGTATGTATGTATGTATGTATGTGTGTCTGCATGTGTGTATGTATATTGATAAATAGATAAATATATACACATATGCATACACACACACACACAAACACATATATATATATATGTATGTATACATGCACATATGCATATATATATATATATGTGTGTGTATGTGTGTGTGTGTATGTTTAAACATATTCATTAATTTATAAACATATATATTAGTGTATTATCTTGTGTGTATGCAAAAATATATGCATGCACACACACGCACGCACGCACACACACATGCACACATTTTTGTACATGTGTGTATGTTTGCCATATGATAATTTGCCGTATAAGACCTGGTGAAAGAAATTATAAGAGAGAAAGTTAGATGGAACAGGATACAAAGGAAGATAGGGAGGGAGAGAGAGATAGAGAGAACGAAAGAGGTGGGAGAGAATTGGAAGTGGGACAGAGAGCATGGTGAGACGAAAGAAGAAAATAATAAAAAATAGTTATCTCAGACTATCGTAAAATTGAATAACAACAATATTAAACTTTATACCTACCTACCTACCTACCTACCTACCTAAATAACTCATACCAAAGGAAGCTCAGGGTATTTATTAAAACTGATTGTAGACTGATTGTACCGGCAGACAAATCAGGAAACTTATATAAGATCGATTATAACACATATAAGACATTTATACTTAAGGAACTAAATGCTAAGTGCAAATTAAAAACGAGAGAACCGTAAAAGTGAAACTCTGAGGCGAAGAAAATCATGGAAGATTTTAAACTATCTGATAGAACTGAAGCCGTCACACCCTGCGAACCTCGGTTTACTCTAAAAGACCACAAGGGATGTTTCCACGAAAGACCTGTTAGACATATATGCCCCATCAGATCGGATATCGCTTGGCTTAGTAAGTCTATGCTAGACAGAATCATACGGAAACTTATTCGAAAAATTAAACTTATTTCATGGTCTAATACTAAGGAAGCCATATCCTGATATACATCGCTACAGAATGGAAGTAAGTACTCGTTCCTTCAATTCGATATAAATGGTTTTATTCAAGTATGTTCCTCATAATCCTAAATAAGGCTTTTATTTTTGCAAGAAACTTGACAGCCACTACTAAAGATAAGTCGGAATTATTCTAATTGCTAGAAGAACTATAATTGAATTTGAAGGTAGAGTGTGGACGAGAAGCGACAGCCCTGACAATTTTGATGCAACCATGGGGTCGAGCGCCTCGGCCTCGGTTACCGACATTGTAGGTATCTACTTTTGCATTGCATTGCTAGCGAATTCCCAGATCTTCGCAAAAGTGTGTTCAAGTAACCGAATCTATGTGTGTGTGTGTGTGTGTGTGTGTGTGTGTGTGTGTGTGT
>NC_068991.1:63788426-63790233 GCF_001194135.2 Octopus bimaculoides
TGTGTGTGTGTGTGTGTGTGTGAGTGTGTGTGTGCGTGTGTGTGTGTGTAAAATTTTGAATCAGAAACAACTCTAATAATGTGAAAATTATCGATGTCATATTTAGTGCATGTGTTTTGTTCACACGTATGTTAGCTGTGAGATTTCATCCCGGGGGAAAAGGTGAACGAATCGCCCACAGGTGATAGAGAATGGTGGACATAGATAGTTTACTGTTATTTCAGCTCATCGGCACCGTACACCCGAGTCATCTCGAAGGAAATTGGAATCGCTGGTCTGGAGTATATATATGCAGATTACGTACAATCTGTCTGCTCATGTGCAACAGCACCACACAAGTAAAACATAATTAAAATTGAAACAGACCAACAACTCGAATTCCTTTCGAGGTGACTCGGGTTTACGGTACTGTTGAGCTGAATTAACAGTGACGTCTACTGTTCTCGTTCACTTACAGGGTGATTCGTTTTGCCTGGATTGAAGTATTCAGTGTTTATTTAACACTAGACGTTTTAAAAAGACTTTTCTCTGGACCAATAATACGCGTATAAACAAATCACACACATTAAGTACACGGTGTGGAGGCGCAATGGCCCAATGGTTAGGGCAGCGGACTCGTGGTCATAGGATCGCGGTTTCGATTCCCAGACCGGGCGTTGTGAGTGTTTATTGAGCGAAAACACCTAAAGCTCCACGAGGCTTCGGCAGGGGATGGTGGCGAACCCTGCTGTACTCTTTCACCACAACTTTCTCTCACTCTTACTTCCTGTTTCTGTTGTGCCTGTAATTCAAAGGGTAAGCCTTGTCACACTGTGTCACGCTGAATATCCCCGAGAACTACGTTAAGGGTACACGTGTCTGTGGAGTGCTCAGCCACTTGCACGTTAATTTCACGAGCAGGCTGTTCCGTTGATCGGATCAACTGGAACCCTCGACGTCGGAAGTGACGGAGTGCCAACAACAAAGTACACGGTAAGGTTTATATATATATATATATGTGCGTGTGTGTGTGTGTGAGTTTGAGTGTGCGTGTTTTTATGTATACGAGTACATATGTGTATATAAAGATGCGTGGCCTAGTGGTTAGATCATTTGGCATATAAACCATAAGGTCGTTGAGTGACTTCGTGGGTCGAAGTAGCCCATTATTGCTCAGTCACTTCATTATTACTCATTATTAATAATGAAGTAATAATTATTACTTCATTATTATTTATGTCTATGTCACCTTTATTTTTCCAGATAACATTTATTTTTCCAGAATTTTCAGGAACACATTGTACAATGCATAACTGCACCAAAATTTTAAACGGTAGAGTATAATTTGAAAGGAGAATTAACTGCTATTTCTATCCGCTCAATTGACCTACGAGAGCCCATCACACACGTGGCGACTCGAGTCTGGGACGTTGCAAAATAATATTTTGTTAAGAGTGCATTGCAGAATTGGATGCGTTGGAGGCGCTGTGGACAATAAATGAGTAAACTGTACCACAGACGTATAATTTGTCTTCTCTTTCTTTTTATTCTTTATCGCCATGCTATTTTACCCCACGCTTCGCTCCACCTCTCTCTATTCACTCGTTATCACTATATTATGTTTACCGCCATTTCCTTAATTTACATAGCTATGTTCACTTTCAACACCTTCTCCACTTCTACGGTATTTCTCGTCTCTTCTCTTCACCTCCTACCCATTCGTCTACTACAATCTATTTAACTTAATCCTCAACCCTTTTCTCTTTCTCTCTCTCTCTCTCTCTCTCTCTCTCTCTCTCTCTCTCTCTCTCTCTCTCTCTCTCTCTCT
>NC_068991.1:63791504-63800674 GCF_001194135.2 Octopus bimaculoides
TATATATATATATATATATATATATATATGTGTATGTATGACGTGAGGTATATTTGCCACTTAAATGCGACTAAACCCTAAGGGTGAATGTTACTGTTGCTTTCAGCCCTAGGAAAACATCTCCTCCAGCAGGCTATTGACACAAATCTGTGCCCTGTCGGACGCTGACGAAGGGTAAATACCCAGGAACTCGAGTCCGTGCGTATCACGTCAGATCAACGATGGGAAGGATTACTTCCCTTTGCAAATACCGACTGAGCACAGATGTGTGTCAATAGCCAGCTCGAGGAGATGTTCTCCTGGGGCTAAAAGCAACAGTAACATTCAGCCTTAAGGTTTAGCCGCATCTAAGTGGCAAATATATATCACGTTGTCGTGCAGTTACTGTTTATACCTCGTTCAGAGATGTAACATATATATATGTACGTATTACATAAAGCAAGGAAAATGCACACACTTTACATAGTTTTAATATATTTAAAAATATATTTTACAATGTTTGTCGAACGGTTTCTCTTTCGCTAATCATGGCATTGAAATAATTATAATTTCGTATTTTCTTAATAAGATTTTAGTCCATGTTGTGCGTGGAGAAGTTTGTAAATGAATGGTAGAAAAATCTAAGGGGAAGTAATTGCTCATATTTCGGGTAGGAGATAAATAAATGTACACAAAAGTTTAAAAGCTAAAGTAGTGAGATGAAATATGTACAGTGATGGGTATGTGGTCATGAATTAAAATATATACTGAGACCAAAGTTGGTTATGCGTTCATATTTAGACGTGTTCTGTATTTTTCGATGCTAGACGGACTGGCTAGAACGGCGCACGTCTAATGACATTGGAGCTAGCAGCATTCCATTGCAACCCATCTCCCAGACTTCGCATGTCTCTCTAGGTAGTGCGGCGGCAGGATTTTGGCCAGACTCGTTAGGACGCCGGACGAAATGCTTAGTGGTATTTCGCCCGTCGCTCCGCTCTGAGTTCAAATCCTGCCGATGTTGGCTTGGTCTTTCATCCTTTCGGGGGTCGATAAAATAAGTACCAGTTGAACACTGAGATCCATTTAATCGATTCATTCCTTCTCCCCAAAAATTGCTGCCCCTGTGGCAAACTTTGAAACCATTATTATTATCATTATGACCACAGCTTTAGAACTGAAACACTATCTAAAATATCTTCTTCTTCTTCTTCTTCTTCTTCTTCTTCTTCTTCTTCTTCTTCTTCTTCTTCTTCTTCTTCTTCTTCTTCTTTTTCTTCTTCTTCTTCTTCTTCTTCTTCTTCTTCTTCTTATTATTATTATTATTAGTAGTAGTAGTTGTAGTAGTAACAGTAGCAGCAGCAGCAGTAGTAGTAGAAGTAGTGATAGACAGGTTGTTCTGTTGCGATTGCACACGTCGCAGTATTGCAGTGAATATTCAAACGATGTATTCAGTTTTAGTGTATCAATTATTTTACTTGGTTAACAACAGTGCACCAAGCATGAAAAAGCGATGCAAAATATGTAAGGAAGATAGAAAAAGCGTAAGACATATTATTAGTAGCAAGGCTTGACCATTTGACTGTGTAACACTGAATGTTAGTTACAATAAATGATAGTGTGATAATAGAATAACCTCTCTTAATTATAATATTTCCTTTGTGTATTTGTTATTTTTCCACTTCACTTCAGCAGACCAAGTGAACTAATCCTCAGCGTGCCATTTATGAAATGCGCCAATTACGTTGATAAACACTCCATATAAACATAACTTGACAACAGCCATATTTGAAGCGTTTCATTGTGGTCTGACGCTTTTGTCCACAATTAACAACAAACAATGAATCAATTCGCGGCTTTCATCGTAACAAAACAATTAATTAGGACATACAATAGTGAAATGTTACAGAGATTATTATTATTATTATTATTATTATTATTATTATTATTATTATTATTATTATTATTATTATTATTGTTCAGTAGTTTTATTTTTATAACGTGCTTTCACTTCACTACCGAGCGCAGCTCTGTGCGCCTTGGATATGTGCTGTGGTTTGCTGTGGTGCTCTTATGTTTACTGTATTGAAAGTGTTTTGCGTAGAATGTGTGCAGTACCCAGTAGTGCAATTTTCTGTATGTTATATATATTTGTACGTCCTGGTGTTTTTGTTATGTATTTGTCTGAATATTTATTATTATTATTATTATTATTATTATTATTATTATTATTATTATTATTATTATCATTATTATTATTATTATTATTATTATTATTATTATTATTATTATTATTATTATTATTATTACTAAAGCGGTGAGCTAGCAGACTCGTTAGGAAGATGGGTAAAATGCTTTGCAATATTTCGTCCGACTTTACGTTCTGAGTTCAAAATCCGCCAAGGTCGACTTTGTCGTTCATTCTTCCGGGGTTCGTGAATTAAGTACCAGTGAAACAGTAGGGTTGATATTAATCCCTTGATGAATGATGATATGTGCATCTCTGATCACGAACAGAAGCAGTGGGGGAGCATCTTAGCTACCTTTAGCATTTAAAATTATCAATAATAATATGGGTCCCGGTATATTGCAGTAGATCTTCGTCACTATTTATTAAATACTCAGCAAGCGTTCGCCTTTCACTCCTTATACAATGGTCTATACTAATCGGTCTTCTGCCACCATTCTTTCTTTTCATATACAGCCTCTTAACGTTTGTAGTTAACACTTAATACTATCTTTTGCGCTCCCTGCATTATTATTATTATTATTATTATTATTATTATTATTATTATTATTATTATTATTATTATTATTATTATCATCATCATCATCATCATCATCAGCATCATTATTGACGCGACGAGCTGGCCGAATCGTTAGCACGCTGGGGAAAATGGACATTTCGTCCGTCTTCACGTTCTGACTTCAAATCCTGCCAAGATGGACTTTGCATTTCACCCTTTCGGGGTCGATAAAATAAGTAGGAATTGATCACTGGGATCGATGAAATCGACTTACTCCACTCTCCAAAGTTGCAGGCCTTGTGCTTATAATAGAAAGGACTATTATTAAGCCAGTGAGCTGGCAGCATCATTAGCACATCGGACAAAATGCTTAGCAGCATTTATCCCGACTCTTTTTGTTCTGATTTCAAATTCTGCTAAGACTAACTTAGTGTTTAATCTTTACGGGGCAATAAATAAAGTACCAGTGAAGTGCTGAGTTCGATGAAATCAGCTTATCTTGCCCCTGAAATTGATGGTCTAGTGTCAAAACTTTAAACCATTTGAGGTCCATTTTTCATTCTTTCGGGAACGATAAAATAAGTACCAGTCGAGCACTGCGGTCGATACTTACTCATAGAAAACCCCACAAGAAACCGGACGACTGGAACACTTGTCTTTCCACAGGAATAAAGTAAATGGTCCTTCTCACTTTACTCCTTTCTACCCAACATACCTTATTCAGTTAGTGTGGATGCCAGTGGCCAAGAGTCTTCATGGAAGCAGCGTTGCTGGCCGAACGATCTCAGATCACTAGACAGAAACTAGACTTTCCCACGCTCATGATTTCACGTCCAACTTTCAAAGTACGAGATGTTCACGTCTACAAGTTGGATAGGATTGGAGAGCAGAATCGCTGAATTGTTTCAGTATCTCGTGGTACGATACCAACGATCTTCCTAGATCCAAAATTTAAGTTACTGGTACTGGATGTGACCAGCGAAGGTCATACCTTCAGACGAGTATCCGTTTTCAATCCAGATGATTCAGTGCGGCCAGGTTTGTTTAGATATCTGGACGTCTTTTTAGGAACGTCTATCTCTTTAGAGCGAGTGGACAACTGGAACGTTATCTTGGATGCACGTTTGGACTATGCGGGTTTAAGTGATAAAAGCAGGGTGCAACAGTCTCGTAAGCCTATCCAAACGTTTCTAACTATTCGACAGGTATCGACTGGTTTTCCCGAATCTAGTCGATAAGAAAACCATCGAACATTCCTTTCAGTGAACAAATAGACTGAGGGAAACTAAGCCATTTCCTCGCTCATTGAGATTATTCACTGTAGCTGCTGCGGCGTTTAGGTCATGAATACCATCAACAACTGCCCCATAAACCCTGCAGCTATTTTCAGCAGCCACACCAATGTCAGCGTTGTTGACGCGTAGATAAAACTGTTGCCATTACTGACCAAGGATAGAAGTATGACCAAGAGCATGACATCAACTATTCATAAGAATTTAAACTGTGGTTTGAATGAGATCTTTTTAATGTCTATAGGATGTCCAGTCCCCCCTCATTGACTCACTGATGCATATGCGTTTCATCTTTTCTACTTGGCATCAACATACCCGACCTGAAACTGAATACTTTGTCTTATTGAATTTCCTAGTCTGACAGTATTTGCATGGCCTCTCTTTCTTCGACTTGATAAAACAACTACAATATATATATTGCATTTGGCTACAGATGAATAAATGACAAGTAATATAATGTAATATTTTTATGAAAAGTCAACATTATCAACTAGTGCTTGTATGCCTAAATGTAATGAGCAAATTACGAATGAAATTTCTTATTTTCAGATACAATTACGTGTAACATGATTCATCTGCAATATGTGTCCATGTTTACTAGTTTGTATCTCATAAATAATAAAGATATTGCTAATCTAATTTTCTTATATCTCTAGTATTACTTATGAAATTTGAAGTGACACTTCATTTATCGTCTTTGGAAATGCATTTGTTTTCTGAATTATGCGTAAAGAGAGCTGGTTACTCTCAGTAAAGAGTTTATAAACACATGGTTATTATTCTCTTAAATGACTACTAGAAATAAAATTATAATATCACATTTCTAAAAAGTCAAAACAAAACGAAACAAAAAAAAATAAATAAAATAAAAAAAAAAGGCAATAACGAAATAAAACAAAATAGTTTCTGCCATGCGATAGACATAAGACTATACATCCTCAGGCAGTTTTGGTTTTACAATAAATTTTTGAAAAAAATTGTAAAAATCATATTTGCTTTAAATAGCTTTAATATTTTAACAAAAATGTTGATGCTAATTGATAATTAGTATAAAAAATTCTCTGCAAGACGTGTGTTTGCAGACAGTTGTCTTCTGACATTATGAAAATTAATTGAGATGTCTTCGGTTCTAAAATGTCTGGCGTACACTGAAGAAATTCAATAGACACATCAATAAAACATTGTTTCGAGGCATGTGAGGTGTTTGAAAGTCTAAGACTCTGCTTCATATATTCTCTCAGCGACTCTCTGTAACATTTCGAACTACCAAAGATCACACAAATACGAAAGCACAACTCGGTGTAATATAGAAATACGATATCATGATGAAGATAAATAAATGGACCCAAATACACGCGGCAAGAAAGAAAAAAAAAACACAATAACAACAATGACAATAATAACAACAGCAACATTAACAACAACAACAACAATAATCACTTGTAAAGTACGCACAACGAGGGGCATTAATATATTAAACTGACTCTAGTTCTTAACTGGTACTTTTAGTGACCTCGGAAGTAGGACAGGAAAAGTCGACCCGGACGGATTTACAACAATAATAATTATCCTTTCTGTTATAGGCACAAAGCAGGAAATTTGGAGGTGGGGGACTGTTGATTACATCGACCCCCAGTATTCATCTGGTACTTATTTTATCGACCTCGAAGGGTTGAAAGGCAAAGTCGACCTCGGCAGAATTTGGACTCAGAACTTAAGGATGGACGAAGTACCGCTAAGGATTTTTGCTCGGCGTGCTAACGATTCCGCCAGCTCACCGCCAATACAATAATAATAATAATAATAATAATAATAATAATAATAATAATAATGCAGCTTCAAATTTTAGTATAAGTCCAGAATTTTAGAGGAGGTGGATAGTGTATAATATCGATGTCGTGTTCAATTGGTGCTTATTTTACCGACCCAGAAATGATGAAAAGCCGAGTTGACCTGGGTGGAATTTGACTTAGAACATAATAAATTGCAAAGCAAGTATTTTTGAGCACTAGTCAATACCATCTACGTTAGTAAGTGGCTAGTACTTAATTATATCGACTCCGAAAGAATGAAAGACAAATTTCATTTTGGTGGGGAAAAAAAGGGGAAAAAAATATCGGAAAGCTTTCTTCCAACCCTCTAATATATCTTCCAGCTTGGTAAACCAACAATTTCTCCTATTTACATAACCTCATAAATTTGCAACGACAGAGATACACATCTGTGGTTTCTACATACCCCGGCATAAAATTTATCAACCCAGAGCGACAAACAGTAAATGAAATGGGGAGGAACATTGTTTTTTTATATTTAAAACAACACTGTAGTTTCCCTGATACTAATAATAACGTTCTTATATTTAGTAATAGTTATAGTCGAAAGGTACGGGTAAATCGACTGGCATCTAGTTATATAGTTTATCCGGAACATGCAAAGTTGTCTACAATTGAATTTAGAAAGGCAACAAAAATTTAAGTAATCTTTGAAAACAAAATCACTAAACGCGCGTGTGTATGTGCGTGTGTTTGTGCGTGTATGTGTATATATATGCGTGTGTGTGTATGTATATATATATATATGCAATAATACATACATCTATAAACATATATATATATATACGCATAAAATATTTCTATATTATTTTATTGTATATGCATACACGTGCATTCCTTTCTGATTTATGGCTTCTTAGACGACATATACATACATACATACATACATACATGTGTATGTGTGTGTGTGTGAGTTTGTACTTGTGCGTGTGTGTGTGTGTGCGTGCATATAAATATAGATATATATATGTATAATGTTTTCACTTTACTGAACTTGGTTCAATCAAAGTCGATTACATTCCTATGAAGTACACAATCCAAAATCCAATGTTTACAATACGACCGTTTCGATCCTGAGAGAAAGAACAAAGAGAAACCAAGGAGACACATCTTAGTCATGTTTATTGAGCAAATCTGACAAGTGTTTTGATTATATTTAGGTATTCAACAAATGGTCTACAATCTACTAGCCCCGGATTGGTTAAAATAGCATATGTGACAACGGCGTAAATAAAATGATTGCGTATTTTGTTTAACTTGCCGAAAATGGCTGAAAGCAACATACGTGATAAAATAGGCTATTATTTCAGTAATCTTGCGGAATTCGTGATAAATCTTATGTTCCTCGACAGAAGAGAAAGTAAAACAATAAGATACCAATATGCCAATAAGCGGCAAGCTGGCAGAATCGCTAGCAAGACGGGCAAAATCCTTATTGGAATTTCACTCGTCTTTACGTTCTGAGTTCAAATTCCGCCGAGGTCGATTTTTGCCTCTCATCCTTTCGACGACGATTAAATAAGTACCAGTTGAACACTGGAGTCGATCTAATCGACTTAACTCTTCTCTGAAATTGTTAGCCTCGTGCCAAAATTTGAAAGCAATATATGTCAGCCGATTGAAACACTTATAGTGTTCCTTTAAGAAACCTAGTAACCTTCATAATGCAAGAAGAATTTAAAGTTTTTCGGTCCCCCTTTCCAACCACCGTAAAGAAAACAAGTAATATTTGATCGTTTCTCGATTGAACACACTCTTGTAAGTAAAAGCAAGTAGAAAATACGAGACGATTAGTCTGACAGCAACCATTAAAATTCTTTTTATTTTTTTACAGTGACAGATTTATTAAAAGGAAAACCTAAAAATCTGAAAACGAAACAAAAATACACAAATGAAACGGAAATATTACAAAATTTTCTTTAGAAGTAATTGAATATTGCACTTTTGCGTGTTTGGTTGTGTTTGTTATTATTTATAGCTTAGACATAATGAAGGAATTTATTGGAAGAAGTAGAAATGAACAATATGAATAAGAAATGAGGGTATAAGGAAATGCTGTACGATCAAATAGTTGTTGATGTTTCACTGATGTCGGTTTTATTGTAAAATGTCAGCCATAGAAAAATGAAGCGGTGTTTAGGTAGGTAAGTTTTGCTTCGGTTTAGATATGTTCTGATTAGCTTTTTGTGTTATTGTGTTCACTTAATTTGCAAGTACACATACATATATACATATTATATATGGATATATGTACATATACATACATACATACATGCATACATACATACATACATACATACATACATACATGCATGCATGCATACATACATACATACATACATACATATATACATACATACATACACAGGAATACTGGTGGCATATTCCCACCAAAACCTCTGTCAAATGTAAGCTTAACAGGCCGGATATTGTTTGGGACAGACGGGTAAATGTATGTACCATCACAGAGGTTAGCTACCCTGCAGATATAAATGTCTATGAAAATCAAACAAAACTGCTTCGAAACCTTCAACTTCTATATCCAGACTATGAATTCATACCAATAATAATTGGAACACTAGGTTTTGTTAATAAATGCTTAAAGGAGAATCTGGATAGACTGGGCTTTTCAGAAAGAGAAATCGACCGGCTAATTCGTAAATTACAAGTGGAACAGTACAAATATGCAAGACTTTTCTCAAATTTCAAATGTGAAATTTTGTCTGTATTAACTACATCCCAAAGATGGAGCTTTGTTGCATTGATGGAAACCGGCTCCCTCCTCAGTGGAAGATTTATAATAATTAAAAATAGAAGAGATACACCCGCCACACACACATATATATATATATATACACGTATGTATGTATATATGTATGTATGTGTGTATGTATGAATGAATATAGATTGAAAAACAATTGTTGGTGCTCGAAAAAACTCTTCTGACGTGCGTTTTGATATGAAGAACGCGAATATTGACTCTAACTAGTGGAAGCCACAGAGATATAACAGAAAAGAGTGACATCAAACATTTTGAGGCATCGTCGAAGAAACGAAGTAAACAAACGGACACGTGGATGAAGCTGTAAGGTGTTACTCAGTCACTCAACTATGAGTCCACCACATCTAACAGCGGAAACAACTGTAAGCTAACGAAGTCCATGAAATAAACGTTTGTTCCTTCTTTTTTCTTATTACTGCTCTGTGCTCGTCGACTAGCGCTTCGTTCAAAAGCATACGTATATTGAGTTCTACACCAGGTTATTAGCATGACAATGCTGAAGCGATGCATATATATATATATATATATATATATATAT
>NC_068991.1:63800943-63803381 GCF_001194135.2 Octopus bimaculoides
TATACATGTATGTATGTATATATGTATATATATATGTGTATGTGTGTGTATATGTATATGTATGTATGTATATTCCCTAATACTCTGCTTCTGCGTGCGTTCATAGTTTTCTAACTCACATATCTACTTACACATTGTCATACACACACACACACACACACACACACACACACACACACACACACACACACACACATATGTATATATATATATATATATATATGGACAAATGTAAGCGTGTATCGGCTCAACACCCTGCACATAAAGAATTTATGATTGTATAAAGCAATATTCGAAAACTATACAATAATTCTTTCTTATAGCTATATGACACGCCAAATTTCAGTATCAGGTCTTAGTTGTGATCAACATGAAACTCTTCTATAGACTGTTGGCTTGTAATGGGGCTGGATCAGTGATAATAACTATAGAATATATAAATATACGAGCTCATCTGTATTTTGATTTATTGTAAAATAGATCCCATGGGGTTCTGTTTCCTCGCTTGAGATTAAAAAGATACGTTCAAAAGTAGGTCAAACTGGTTTTTTGTGTATTTTTCTCGACTTGCTGCACTTGTCCTAGTGGCTAGGGGTGTTATACTCATGATCGTAAGATTGTGATTTCGATTCCCACTCCGGGCAGTAGGTTGTGTTCTTGAACAAAACATTTAATTTCACTTTGTTTCAGTTCACTCAACTGTTGATTAGTAAAACTGAGATAAACTGTTATCCACTTCAAGGGTTAATGTTCTGATCTCAGTCGCTGATCTACGCCACAGAAATCGGATAACAGTCTCTCTGAGTCCTTGGCCACGGGACAGTACATACTTTACTTCTGCTTCAGTTAGAGGTCAAATCCTGCCGATGGCGGAGTTGCCTTTATTTTTCGGTTTCGATAAAAACGAAAGTAATGTCCAGATCGATGGATCTGTGCGACTCTTCGCCTCTGAAAAGTTATCTTGCACGTATGGCTGCGTGACTAAGAAGCTCACATTGCAAGCACCTGGTTTCGGGTTCAGTCCCATTGTGCATCACCATGGGCATGAATCTTCAGCTATATCACTCGGCAGATCAATACTTTCTGACGGAAACTGCGGATTCCGTCATTTCCCTTTCTCTCTTTGTATACATACATACATACATACATACATACATACACATACACACACACACACACACACACACACACACACATATATATATATATAGATGTAGATGGGTGTGTGTATGTGTGTGTGTGTGTGTGTGTTTGCGTTTGTACCTCCCTGGTCGCTTGACGCCTGGTATTGGTTTGTTTACGTCATCGTAACTTAGCATTTTCATTAAAAGAGGCCGGTAGAATAAATTAGCACCAGACTTAAAAATAACCTCTGGGGGTCGATTTGTTCGACAAAATCCTCCTAGGTGTACCTAATCATGAAATAACTGACCGATGACTGAAACAAAATAAAAGATAACATTTGTTCCAAATCATTGCGTTCTAACTTTTCGGGTTGTAGACTTAATTCATTGCTTGGTTTCACACTGCTACTTTGTCATTAGTCGTTTTCCTCCAACTCCTTCTCTCTCTCTCTCTCTCTCTCTCTCTCTCTCTCTCTCTCTTGCAAGCATTCGAACCGGATATTCAGTTTGAGATCAACCTCGTCTCTTTCTTCCGCCAATATCGGAGCCGCTGCAAAAATAAAGCTGCAGGCGTGTAGTGGGAATATTTTGCAATCGGATAATTATATCCGATGTCGTGATTCGCTAGAATATTACCCACGTAATAAAAAAGAAATCTGACCAATCAAGACTTCGCCTAGAACTAGCACCAACAACAATTTTATCTTTTCGTACCTTTCTCTCTTATCCTATCTATTATTATAAATTCTGCGCACCTTAGCTACTTAGATACTATAGTAGACGCCCAACAGAAACGGCGGACAGATACTGACAACACAAAAGCAATGGACAGTATGAGGACGAAATACATTCGAAGTCAATAGCAGAGCAAGCAGCTAACCACAATGAACGATCGGCGACAGCAACATAACGACATGCAGCTAACTTTTTGATTGCAGATACAACCACATCAACCTAAGAACAATAATATCCAGATACCTTGTTCTTAGTAATGACAACATTTTCGTTTTGTTTACAGAACGAATAAATGTTTTTTTTATCAAAAATCTCAAGATATCAGTGTTCTTCATAACAAGTTCTGTACTGGCCTATCTTTCCCTTCTTACAATTTGAGCAGTCATGTATGTATGTATGTATGTATGTATATATGAATATGCATGCATACATATATATACATATATAAATATATATATATATATATATACATATACATATATGTATATATAAACATATATATATGTTTAAATATGTATATATACATATATATATATACACATATATACATACATACATGCATATATATATATATATATA
>NC_068991.1:63803570-63804099 GCF_001194135.2 Octopus bimaculoides
ATGTATATACAGAAGTAATAGTACTCAATACAAACAGCAGATATGAGAGCATTTGCTTGTTTCAGCAAATATTTTGGAGAGAAATGCAATTTTATCTTGTAATATGCGAAGAGAAAAAATAATTTTGATTTGAAATGAAGTAGAATAAATATTTATGTAGACAATTTTATGAAATTGGTTTATTGTGACCAGTGTCGTCTGCATATTTTATGGAATGATGTATGCAGGCCTTTAGTTGTGTACGTTGGCATAAATATGCTTATGTTGGGTAATATAAACATATGCGCGCACGCACAGACACACACATTTATATCCGCACACCCTTACTCTCACATACCATACCCTCTCTTTCTCTCTCTCTCTCTCACACACATACATACACACACATTGATACAAATTAACACAGAGAAACATGAGCACGTTCAAATGTATTCTCTTTCTTTCCCCTTCTTCATATGAGTGTACATACTTACATACATACATACATACGTATATATATATATATATATATGTGTATGTATGTTAGATC
>NC_068991.1:63804711-63807353 GCF_001194135.2 Octopus bimaculoides
ATATATATATATATATATATATACATATGTGTGTGTGTGCATGCGTACTTTTGTGTATGTATATTCATATATCATAATGTAAATCATTCATCTTGTTTTATTGGCATATTTGAATGTGAAGATAAACATTATACATGATAGATTTCGTCTATCTTCATCGAGCAACACATATACATACACTCAAACACACACAAACGCATACGCATACACACACATATACACACATACACACGCATACCCCCCCTCACACACAAAAATAAATTATTCAAAACTAGTCAGACGATCTTCTTGTACTAGTTACGGAGAAGGAAACATCTGGTATAACCACATTGTCTACTTTTGAGTCCAAAGCTGAAGTTGTGTGTTTACTAAAAACACATACCCATAAGACTGTCTGATATCTCTGTTTATTCAAATGAGAACGCCATGCACTACTACTATTAATTACTTAATTAATTGATACATGTTGACAACACGTGCACCATTATGCAAATTAGAGCAGACTAATTGAATTCCGGCCGGGTTTGTGTATAGTATAAATAGTGATGTTCTACTGCTTTGTTTTTGGTAAAAAAGGAATAATTAACATCTGATGAGGTGGTAAAGAATATTGAAACTAGTTAGGGTAGTCACTCTGTGACACTTTTTTTCTGGCCACAGAGAGAAGAAACATGCAGCGTAACCGCACCATCTCACACACTGTATCTATTTTTATTTTTACAGTGTAGTTAAAAATGTATGTTTACTGAGCAAACATGCCAGTATGCCTGCATGTGTCATTTTCCGTCTGCATGTATCTATATATACATGTATATTTGTACATACATATATACATACATACATGAACACATATGTATATATATGTATACATACATGTATGTGTGTATGTGTGTATATATATATATGTCATATTCTTCTCCGTTCGCTGTGTCTCTTTATATGGGTATGTGAATGATTCTGTGTGTGCGCGCGCGTGAGCGCACGTATTTGCATGAGAGTTCTCGCTGGGTAAGTCGGTGGAAATTTGTCATTGGTAATGTAATTTTAATTTAATTGAAAACACAAAATGCACTTTGTTTTACTCCCTTGATGCTTAATTAAAAATTAAACGCAATAGAAATGAACAGCTAGTATTGCTCGGCATGAAATGCAAGCGATCCTGAACATGCAACGAATGATGGTTCACACGATGCACTGGTGAATAAGTGCGTAAATAAATAAATAATACATAAATGCAAGAATGCATGTTTGGCGGATGGTCAACTTTTATCAGAAGTATTCATATCCAGAACATCTCGTCTTTTAGCAGTTATGTGAAATGGCGAATTGGGGAAAATTCATGAGTAACGGATGAAAAGTTGTGAAGTATTCGTTGTTGTTTATTCTAGTCTGGTTGTGAATGGCATCGAGGTCAACTTAACCATTCAACCTTCCGGTGGGGTCAATAAGCAAATCACCAGTATCGGGTAGGGAACTGAACATCGGGAATCATTAGAAACTTGGATGCGTTCGAATTCCACCGTCACATGCCTGGGGGATAAACTTAATCCGTCGCTCAATTTAGTCCCACCGCCTGATTCCCTGTCTGTCTGAGAGTGCATGTGTGTATGTGTCTATGATTACACACACACACACACACACACACACACACACACACACACACACACACACACACATATATATATTTATACCATATATTGGTAGACACACACACACGCAGACATATCTACAAATATAGATATGTACATGTACATATATACGGGGTCCGATGGGCAAATTGTCACCATTTTCATTTTTAATTTCGCGCATGTGCATTGTTTGTCGACTACACAGTATAGTAGGGTTAGTTAGGCACCGTCTGTGAGAAAAATACCACCACGTCGCAATTCACTCTGCTAGAAATTTGGAAATGTCATGCTGTACTGCTTGGTATTCGCACCGGAAGCTCCAAGATGAACATCTCAGAATGTTTGGGTGTCAATCTGGGACATGTACCGCGAGTGATAAAAATGAAACATTCAGTCAACATCATGACGTTTGGAGTGATCACTTGTGATGCCGACGTTATGCCTCCATTCATCTTCCCACATGACCTCAGACTCAACACGGAGGCCTACATCAAGTGCCTGGTGGAGTAGTGCTGCCCTGGATCAAGAGGGTGGCTGCTGGTATACCCAATGTCTGGCAACAGGATTCTGCACCGTGCCACACAAGCAGGAGAACCCAGTCATGGCTGTCAGAAAATATCTGCGACCCCATCACCCTAAACATCTGGCCACCTAACCCTCCAGACTGCAACCTCCCTATGTGTGGGGTGCAGTTGAGTGAGAGACCAACAAAACTTGGAACAACAAAAGTGAATTGAAGGCAAGGATTATGGCAGCATTCACCAACTTAAACAAAGAAACCGCCCAGAAGAGTTGCAAGAGATTCCGAAGTCGTCTGGAGGCCATGATTGAAACCAATGGCGATTTTATTAAAAAAATTTACTCTCTAGTATTTCAAGACATTTTTATGTAATTTTGGTAAATATATCTTTTAAAATAAGATTTCAGTGTTATTTTATTTTTGTGTAATTTAGACGATAGTTTATTCACTGTACACTGTATATACCTACGCACATTACATGTATACATACATAT
>NC_068991.1:63807363-63810592 GCF_001194135.2 Octopus bimaculoides
CACACACACACACACACACACACACACACACACACACACCCACACACCCACACACACACATATATATGACACTATCTACTGCACTGCACGTGTTTGCGTATGGCAAGCATCTGTGTATTTGTTGTATGGTGTGTTGTCGCATGGTGATGTAATGTGATGTAGCGCGGTGCTTTTCTAGCAAGTCACCGATGTGTGTATATGTGTGTGCACGTTTGTTTCTTTGTGTGTGTGTGTGTGTGTGGCTATTCCAATGTTGTTTTTCCAATCAAGAATCTTTTAATAGAAGTTGACAATCTCGAAGACAGTAAGTATTTGAAACACAAGAGGTAGTCTTCCTGTTTCTCCTGTCTACGACTCACGAATTTACACCCCACCTTCAACCTCATCGTGTTCATATCCTCTTCTCCACGTCATGTTACAGAGGATATAAAGATTAAGATATCCGGACTTCAATCTTTTATAACAATTGATAACGAGACAACAAACGCACCTCTTTTTTGTTGCTTACTTATTAGAAACAACAGCAAAGTGTCACTCGGAACATTTCATTCTCGTTAAAAGAACACGTCGCATAATGACCCAATGCTACTTTTATTTATCAATCAATGGACGATAGCCATGATGCAGGATACTCCTCAGGGATTTTAATCTGTTCTGTTGAGCTTCATTCTCTTCAGGCCACTACACATTTTATCTTTTATCCTTTATCTTTTATATCATCAGATTGCGGCCATGCTGGGGCATCGTCTTCAATATTTAATTCGACTTCAATATTTAATTTTTAAAAAATCTAGCACTTATTTTATTCCTTTGCCATTTTGTCGAACCGCTTTATTACGGGAAGTAAACAAAGCAAAACCGCTTGTTAAAACAGTGGGGGCAGGATCAAACGCAGAGATAAAGATACACACACATACGCATACGCACACGCACACAGACAAAGTGCTTCGCCACAGTTTCTGTCCACTAAATTCAGTCAGAACGCATTGTTCAGCTCGGGCTATAGTAAGTGTCTGTATTATAGACACTCGCCCAAGGTACTACGCAGTGAAATTGAACCTGAAACTAAGTGCTTGCAAAGAGAGTTTCTTGACCACACAACAATGTCTGTACTTTATACGATGACTAAGTTTACACTTTTAGGCACACTACAGGTTGTACACTGGTAACACACACACACACACACACACACACACACACACACACACACACACACACATGTGTATTTAGATATACGTAGCCATTTGCCTTGGGTGTGTGTTATGTGACCACATGGATCCGGGTTCCAATTCAATACCCAGCACCTTTGGCAAGTGTCTACTACTTTCGCTTTACATTCACTATCGCTGAGAGAAATTTGATTGATGACAGCAAGTATACAGAATAATTATATATATATATATATATATATATTGTTTATTTGGGGATGGTCATGTTGCCAGTTTAGCCAAAAAACTGTGTGAGCCTTTCCTTACTAATGGTCAGCCATTTTGTATTCCTATTGTATGTGTCTTTATTTGCGCATGCGTATACCCCTGTGTGTGTCTATCTTTAGTAAGTGGCTGTAGATAGTCTACATTTCTAAGCTTAAGCGTAAAGCTTATAATTATTATTTACAGAATTTTCACTCGTTACCATTTCTTAATTTAACTCAGAACACACACACACACACACACACACACACACACACACAAACACACGACGAAGTATTGAATATACGTCGCAAGGAGAGACGAGACGGCGCACCATTTAATCCAGGAATCGAACCCGAGATTTTACGACCTTCAACCCAAGACACACACATCCACACATTACAGAACCGAGTACTTTCTCTATGAGACGTATGACTGTTTGTTTATGCTTAAGTTTCCTATGAAATTATACGAAACGTAAAAAAGCACAAACGTACATAAAACTGTCTGAAATAAAAATTTATGAAATACATAACCACATTTTACGAGCCCTAACTTTATATCATACTACTTGTCAAAATGCATCGTTTGTGAAACTGCTTAGAAATGGCAGAAGAGCAGAGAAATACGCATTTCATATTTTAAAATTATTTATATAACATTATTTTTGTATCTGAAAATTTAATACACATTTCAGGATTTCTAGACATTTTTGCTTTTAAATATAAGAGAAGAAAGATTCACAAACAGAATTATCAATTTAGACAACTTATACCTTGCTTGCCCTTCATTCGCGGGTTCTGTAAATATACATTGCTAAGACATTAAAACCGCCAATATATTTACTGCCATGTCATCGTCTATCAACGAAACTAGTAATAAATCAATGTCAATATTGACCGCTAGGCGAAGTTTCCTCGATAAATATTTTCACAACGGTCTTTGAAGAGCAAGATATTGCAATAATGTTTGTCTGGCAAGAACTCGATCGACGGCTTTTTTTTGTTTGTTTTTGCCTCCTTCACGTCAAGTCCTTTCTTATACTTGCCCACTTTTCATTTAATACTGTTTTTTCTTCACATCTCTCTTCATTCACTCATTTATGGTTCGGTTGTGGATGTCATCTTGTCCATGGTTGCAATTGTCGTCGTAGTCGTTGTGTATGTCTGTATGTATGTAATTATTCAGTTAATTTCAAGATTTCTTGCCAATAGAGAAAGAACCGGTTTCTAACCTAGGTCCAAGGTTCCTTCATTGGAATTTCAACGTCAACAACAGGGTACTTTTGTTTGTTTGTATGTATGCATGTATGTACAAATTTGTATGGTTTATGTATGTATTCTCATGCATATAGTTACATATCTAGAGAAGCTCATATATACTTAAATGATGAACTTCTGGAAAGTTTTACAGGTATTTACAGTTCCAGTGATGGATTGGATCTGTAATCTTCGATTTAGCTTTCTCCTTTCTGGTTTTGAGAAGCCTAATTGGTACTTTGTTATTTAAGCAATGTGTTACAAACCTGAACTTGTAATCTGGAAAGAGTAAATATAGATTTCTCAATAATTCAGAATAGGTGTTGTTTTTCACTGATGTATGTATGTATGAATGTATGTATGTATGTATGTATGTATGTATGTATATATATATGTATGTATATATACAGTATCCTTCGAATATCGCGGTTGTTACGTCCCGAAACCATCCGCGATGGGTGAAAATCCGCGATGGGTGAAAATCCGCGAAGTAGAAGTACTGTACTGTATATATTTTAAAATATTTTTATAATTTTTATATATTTATTTTATTATAAA
>NC_068991.1:63812698-63815171 GCF_001194135.2 Octopus bimaculoides
ATATATATATATATATATATATACATATATATATATATATAGGTTATGAGAGGTAATGGTGTCAATAAGACCCAAAGGTGTCAGGTAATGTTTAGTAAGTGTTATGGATAGACTAGACCATATTTAATCTCCAGGCTCGGTGATTATGCAAATAAGGAGTCCAACGTAGGTCATATATCAGCATGTGTATACTCTCTCTTTTACTCTTTTACTTGTTTCAGTCATTTGACTGTGCACATGCTGGAGCACCACCTTTAGTCGAGCAAATCGACCACGACTTATTCTTTGTTAGCCTAGTACTTATTCTATCGGTCCCTTTTGTCGAACCGCTAAGTTACGGGGGACGTAAACACACCAGCATCAGTTGTCAAGCGATGTTGGGGGGACAAACACAGACGCACAAACACATATACACACACACACACACATATACATATACATATATACGACGGGATTGTTTCAGTTTCCGTCTACCAAATCCACTCACAAGGCTTTGGTCAGCCTGAGGCTATAGTAGAAGAAACTTGCCCAAGGCGCCACGCAGTGGGCCTGAACTCAGAACCATGTGGTTGGTAAGCGAGCTGCTTACCACACAGCCACTTCTACGCCTATATATATAAAAAACATTTTCAGAATTTTTTTTTCAGAATGGAAAAAATATATATATATATATATATATATATTTGAAAAAGGAAAAGAATGACTTCACTGGTAGTTTCAATCAATTTAATTTTTTAATAATATAATTTTTGAGTTTGATTTGTAGATCTGGCGATTGTGAAACTGATCTCAGGTTGTGTTGTGCTGTGTGATTTTATATATAAGAGATTCGGGTGTGTCTGGGGTAGGGTTGGGGCTTGTCAATAAGTGTTGGAGTGAAGGAGTGTTGACGAACAAGAGCTGAAAGAAAACAATGAATGGTAAAAACAAGGTAATGGACTGAGAGTGGATTTGGGAGGTGGTGGGGTGTTTAAGGAGTGTTTTGTGAAGGGCTTATGGAAGTGCCCCCCTGTTGGTTCCATTTGAATAGTTGACTTTGGTGAAAAATATGATAGTCAGATGTGTGTGTGTGTGTGTGTGTTCATGCACACACACATTGAAATATATTATAAAATAGATGAAATCAATTAGATCAAAGTAACTTAACATAAAAGGTTCTTTGCGTATTTTTGGCTAGACAGATCACTCCGAACGCAAAATAACCTACTAAAAATATTAGCGAAATCTCCGTTAAATCATATTCTACAGTTTTTAAATAATAGATACGTATGAACCCAAGATACATTATACAATAAACAAAGACGGGATGTTTATGGACTGAACACCTTTACTTATAAATTTGCTCAATCAAGACTCGCCTGGAATTAAACAACAGCAACAATAACAACAACAGAAACAACAACAGCAGCAGCAGCAGCAACAGCAACAACACTGTTGTTGTTGTTGTTGTTGTTGGCACTCCGTCGCTTAAGACGTCAAGGGTTCCAGTTGATCCGAATAGCAGAACAACCTTCTCGTGAAATTAACATGCATGTGGCTGAGCACTCCACAGACACGTGTACCCTTAACGTAGTTCTCGGGGGATATTCAGCGTGACACAGTGTGACAAGTCTGACCCTTTGAAATACAGGTACAACAGAAACAGGAAGTAAGAGTGAGAGAAAGTTGTGGTGAAAGAGTACAGCAGGTTTGCCCCCCCCCCCTTGCCAGAGCCTCGTGGGGCTTTAGGTGTTTTCGCTCAATAAATATTCACAGCGCCCGGTCTGGGAATCGAAACCGCGATCCTATGACCGCGAGTCCGCTGCCCTAACCACTGGGCCATTGCGCCTCCACAACAACAACAACACTATAATGAAAGAATTGCTTCACATTTTAGCACTAGGCCACCAATTTTAAGTGGAGATGGTAGTCGATTACATCGACCCCAGTTCTTGGTTGGCACTTTACTTTATCGAACCCGAAAGGATGAAAGGGAAAGTTGACCTCCGCGAAATTTAAACCAAGAACATAACGAACCAGAAGAAATACCGGGAAACAATTTCGCTGACGCACCAACGATTCTGTTATTTCAAATTAAAGGATAAACGAATATGATTAAAAAACAAAAAAACAACAAATATTTGTTTTTCAATTATTTTTATTATTTCTTTTTCCAAGAGTCATGTAAGAAAGTTACAAAAATTAATTTTGATGAATGAAATGTGTTGAGTACTGAACCTATCAAACCCAGTTGTGCAATTTATATATTTCTTGTTTATTTTATATTATATAATATTTATCTAGTTTAGCATCATTTAGTGTTATTAAGCGTTAATATCATACATCCGTTGTCCTTGTAGCACATGTAATTACTACAAAAAACCGATTGTTATCATTATTATTATTACTATTATTATTATTATTATTATTATTATTATTATTATTATTATTATTTTTGCTGTTCCATTTCTTTTTTTAAAGATATCGAAACAAA
>NC_068991.1:63816968-63825829 GCF_001194135.2 Octopus bimaculoides
TATATATATATATATATATATATATATATATATATGTGTGTGTGTATATATGTGTGTATATATATGTGTGTGTGTGTATATATATTTATACACACACACACACACACACATACGCATATGTGTGAAGGTGCGTGACTTAGTGGTTATGGCATTCCGCTCACGGTAATAAGGTTCTGAGTTCAATTCTCGCCGACGCGTTGTGTCCTTGAGCAAGACGCTTTATATCACGTTTCTCCAGTCCACTCAGCTGGCAAAAATGTGTAGTCCCTCATTTCAAAGGGTCAGCCTTTTCACACACACACACACACTCACACACACACATAAACATATCTTTTAGTAAATGCTTAGCCTGTTACCATGTAATTATCACGTTACTAAGCGAAGGTTGTGAAGTCTTAAATAACCGAAATATTAGATAACTTTGATAAATAGCATACAGTAAAAGAAAAGCACGCTGCAGCTGATGACCTCAGCTGGTTTCGTATTCCTGTTTGTAAACTAATAAACCTATCAACGCTGCTCATCAATTTAAAGATGCATGAGTTTCCCATAAACCCATTTAAGTATTTCATTGCGTAGCTATGGCGTATGTAAAACATTCATTATCATTTTGCTTTTAATTTGCATCTTTCTACAAATGAGTCAGGGCTATTTCACATTGAGAGCAGCAACAACGAGTGTATTATACGTATTTCGCATTCCTTAAAATAATAATCGACACTTTCCAGCAGAATACACACACATGGATGCGCGCGCACGCACACACATACGCACACACTGACACACACACACGCATACACGACTATACGTATATACATATTTACATATGTATATATATATATATATATATATGTCAATGTGTGTATATACAGGTGTATTTTTGTTGTATACATGTATGTATATATGAATAAACAAGAAGAATGTTAAACATTAACATACAGCTAGAATAGTTTCAAATGCACTTCTCAGCTCACATATTTTGTAACTACAGGAAACCAATCTGGATTTCCTTTGATGTCTCAAAGGAAAACACAACAAGCTAGATTTGGTCTGCAGACCTTACACACACGTATGTATGTATTATGCATGAGCGTATATATATTTAAGCTGAGTCAACAATTTGTAATGATTGTAGGTGAACACCCTCTAATTTTCTACACCGACTTAATCGCCCATTGAACTCATTGCTTTAAGTTGTTGATTTTCTTAAGCAACCTTAAATCTTTGATAAACATCTTTCTCAAGAATACTTCTCACTGTTTTCTCCATGTTAGTGCTATGATTCTGTTGAACGTAGTATTCTTTCCCCATACGTGATCATATAACAAATGATAAAATCTGATGATTACCTTCATAATTAACCTGTCCGTCACCATCGACGTCTGCTTCTTGTATCATCTCATCGACTTCCTCGTCTGTTAATTTCTCTCCAAGAGAAGTCATTACTTGGCGCAGCTCAGCCGAATCGATGTAACCGCTGCCGTCTTTGTCGAAAACTTTAAAGGCTTCCCGGATTTCCTCCTCACTGTCTGTGTCTTTCATTTTCTTGGCCATCATTTGCACAAATTCCTGGAAATCAATAGTACCATTACCTGAAAATAAACAAGTAAGATCTAAAGTTTTCGTCCATTTTTATCGATTGATTTATTTATTGAAAACTTCAGTCTAGGCTCTAGTTACTTTTCGTCTGGGGAAGTATTTTAGTAGACATATCGTGTTTCCAAAACCTGATCTAGTTCAAGAGTTATATTTTGAAGGTTATAGTTCATCTCATGCAAATCGGTTTAGCTTTTCTCTAGAATTTTATATCAGACCTTTCTATTAAATATAAAATTATTCCCGGGAACTGATATTTTATATAAGATTATTTAGATTTACTGGTTGATATAATTTTACATTTAATCATGCAAAATTATAGATTTGATTTCTTTAATGTCTCTTGTCGGCATAACGATATTCTAGTGAATTTCACGGCGGATGTGTTTGGTATTTTAGCTTATATGAGAGACTCTTTAATAAATTCTGACATTCTAGAATTCTGCGGACACATCTTAATAAATGAAAGTTTAATGAACGAAATAAATGATACAAGTATAAATATATTTCAGTATTGAAGACATAAATATTGTTTAAATTATAGTATTATGTTACAGAAATCACGTAAATTTGCAAAATATGATTCAGTATATTCAATTAAGTTCAGTTAAACCACATTTGTACTTTTATCCAATATATAGAACATTCAGAAATATGGATACGAAGAAGAAGTGCAATGCTTAAAGTGCAGGGAAAATAATTTATCCAGTTTCCAGTTTAATTAAAATTAATTCGTTTGACCATGCTGGAGAAAGTCGTTGGTTATATTATAGCTTACACGAACCCTTTGAGCCCGTAACACATGTTCACCGGTGGATGGCTTATTTTTCTCTATACCGTAGCACCGGTGGAGTGCAAGGTATATGGTAAAATAAGGTTCAGAAGGTCAGTGCTCAAAGGGTTAAGGCGGCGAGCTGGCAGAATCGCTAGCATGCCGGAAAAAATGTTTAGCGGCATTTCCTCCGACATTACTTTCCGAGGTCGACTTTGCTTTTCATTCTTTCGGGACGATAAAATAAATACCAGCTGAGCACTGGGATCGATGCAATCAACTATGCCTGTACAGCATCCCTAATTTCAGACCTTACACCTACGGAAGAAAATAGTATAATAGCTTGCACTTTATAATATTTGATTCCATAAAATAGGACGGTGAGCTGGCAGAGTCTGTATCGCGCCAGACAAAATACATAACGGCATTTCTCTCAAATTTACGCCCTGAGTTCGAAGGTTGCCGGGGCCGACTTTGCTTTTCATCCTTTCGGAATTCATAAAATAAATAACAGTAGTGCATTGAAAGTCGATTTAAACAACCTACCTACATCCTCCCCCAAAATTGCTAGCCTTGTGTTAAAATTAGACACCATCATTTTATTCCATATATGTAATTAAGACTTATATTTCTTACAGTTCTAATAACACGGATAATTTAACAGTAACTTACGTTATATGGTTACCTTAATTGCTATTCACACAAGATCTTTGACATTAATTCCAGCCACTATAACTCTAGAAGTGAAAAAAGAAGTCTATCACACAGGTTACAGTTATAACCAATCCTGCGGGCCTCTGTTCAAGTTTCGCTTATCTAACTTAATGTTACCGAGCTGAGATCAACATGTGGCAATAACAAGAAATACTTTTCCAAAATCCCAAATAGCCAAGGTGCCACACGAGGTACACTAAATTCCAAACGACGTGATTGTGAAGCGAAATTCTTAAGCATGGAATATTGGGGCTATTTGTTTGGTCATAAATAATACACACAACAATATTAAGGTGCTAACCGTAAAATTCAAACGAACACGAACAGCAGCAAAACTTTATTTACAATTCAGAGGCAGGCAAGAGAAATACAAGGCAACATTACTTTTCAGGAAATTTGCAATATTTCCTCAGATCATGCAGTTACTATGGGAGTTTTCAGCTACGACACGGAATATTTCTGGGAATAGTTTGAAATTTATCTGCAGTTGCATTGCTTGGTGCCCACCCATACCCCTCGCTAGACAAACACATGGCTATACAAATATGTTTGTATGCGTGTGTATGTATACATGCCTATGTATATATGAGTATGTTTATGTACACGAGTTTATTATAACTAGAAAATCGATATTCCCTGTTATTTCTTTTGAAAACATTCTGAGGTGCTAAAATACATTATATATTATAGAAACTGTGTGAAGATTTCTCGTTAGGGGATTTTACTTTAGTTCTTTCAGTCTTATAACACATATAATGTCTTTTAAGTATTTTACTTAATATCATTCTCCCTCGCCATTTTCCTCACTTCTCTCTCAAATACTGCTTCTCTGTATTTTGTTATTTTTTTTTGCCTTCGTCTCAAAGGGTTTCAATAACTGGGTCTAGTATTGTATGCATTTATGATGATAAATGTATCTTATATTACTTAAAGAATATATATATACGCACACAGTATATTTTACATTACATAAATGTTTTATGTACATATGTGTGTGTGTATGAGTGCGTGTATACGTTCGTATATCCACACAATCATATGTATGCATGTATGTATGTATAAATGAATCTATTTATTCTGGATAAAGTATTCAGTCGGAAGACCGAAAAGGTGAAACTAAAGTCAGCAAATACTTTATTCGGACCGAATCAATATTTTTGTATTATTCAACAAATCAACAGACAGCACTAAGTTTGTTTGTAGCTAAACACAATGACAGTTATATGTACACACACAGACACACACACACGTACACACACACACACACATACACATACACACACACACATATTACATAAATATATGTACACACACATGAGTGTGTATGTGTGTCTATATGTATTTGTTAGAAATGCGTCGAATCTGCTATATGTTTATTCATATGTAAGGTGAACTGATTTTATATTCCGAACTATGGCTTCCCCGAATCAGTGTTTCAGTCGACATTGCTCCTTAGGTTATTGAGAAGATATGACTCTAATTGCAATTAATGGTTTCAATATCAACTGTCATTTCTCATGTGTTAAAAATGTCAGCAATTATATTCCTCTAAATGAAGTTGGACATATGTCAGTAGGTAGAGTAATTAGTCCACGTTCTATAGAATGGTTTGAACACAAGGACAAACAAAATCGAATTTCTCTCTAGACAATAGTGTTTGTATTTTGATCTAATCCTAAATACCGGAAACGTATCTGACGCTGTTCTCATACTGCATGTGGCCTAGATTTTAGGTTTAGATATCCAAATAAGCTTCGACAGCAAGTGCGGGAATATTACTGCAGCATGCAATAACTTAGTCTAACCAATTACGACTTGCAATACTCTTCACGTTCGAAATTATATATCGGCTTTCACCACTCTACGTCTGCATTGTGATTCTTTTAAGATTACTGACATGTTACTTTCCGTCGATCCAGGTCATCTTTGTATTATTCTTCATGAAAAGCTGATGAAAAGTGTGGCGGTTCGGGAAATAATTTCTGATTAAGGAATAGAAATATTTTGAAGAATATTTATTTCTATGTTAATGTTGTTTATTAGGTTATAACATATAATATTTCTCTTCATCATATATTCAGGAAGGTCGCCAGTTGTTGGACGGTAATAGATTCTGATGTCAAAGGTTACTTCATCAGGAGATAATATACTTATCCTCTTCCTGAATCTTATTACTTCATGTCTGATGATATTCTGTGAGAGGATAGACTGATTGTGGATTATATAAAGCTAGCAGGAATATAAAGGCTAGAGACCCAAATTTAGACGTTATGCATTGCAATCGTCATTATAGTCTGATAAATCTTGATTCAGACAAAAGTTAGGTTTGTCATGAGTACAGTAGGTATGAAACTGCATGGAACTTAAGCAATCGTTCTGTATCTTAAGTATCATATAAAGATCACATCTAAGTCTCCTATGAAATGAGTTCATGTGTTGAAAATTACGATAACCATATACACACACACAGACATACACAGACACAGACATAGACATACAGACACACAGACTCTCACTCTCTCTCTCTCTCTCTCTCTCTCTCTCTCTCTCTCACACACACACACACACACATACATATATAATTATGTGTATTCATGCGTACATTATGCGAAAAACAGGCATACAAATGCGCATACATACACGTAAGCACACGCAGAAACAAAAGCACAGGCACACATACAGAGGCACAAACGCACACACACAAACACACACACACACACACACACACACACACACACACACACATAATTATATGTATGATGTATATATGTGTGCATGCTCATACCTGTGTGTACATTTATATATAAAACCTATATACGTACATATGAAGTGTATAGTGTTGGAAAAAAAGTATATGGTCAGTTAATGAGTTCAGCACTGAAATTTCTAGAATTCGTATACATTCCTTTCTTATAAAAGACAGATTGGACATTAAACTGCAGTAGTCGCATACAAAAATATATCTGCAATAAAACCACTTCACAACCGAACACGTTTAATATATTCAAGCAAAATCTACATTTTACTAAAATAGCATATCAAGAATAAATCAGACATTAATCAATATCGAATATACTAATATAAGAAACAGCCAGAATAATAAAGCAATTTTAGTAGGAAAATAACGACTGCTAGACATACTGCAGACTCTGAATAAGTTTTGTACCGTCCAGAAAGTATGTTATTGAGACTGGGAGCGCTTTAGCTATAGGAAAGGTGAATGTTTACTAAAAACTGTAGTTGCGATTAAAAAGTATGCCATGAGACAGAGAGGGTGCTTTTTCGCAATCACCTCATCTTACTGGAAATAGCAACCAAATTTCTTTCAGGTTATAACCTGTCGCGTAAGAAAGTAGGTCAGATAGGATAATGTGGAGAGCAGCACATTATAAATGAAGAAAGAATGGATAGTTAGGGTTAGATTAAAGGTGTGCACAATCAGAGAGGATATAGTGCTAAGC
Source organism: Octopus bimaculoides (assembly GCF_001194135.2). Taxonomy (NCBI): domain Eukaryota; kingdom Metazoa; phylum Mollusca; class Cephalopoda; order Octopoda; family Octopodidae; genus Octopus; species Octopus bimaculoides. The sequence continues at coordinate 63,823,512 of NC_068991.1, forward strand.
AATACCACCGGCGCCACCAACAACATCACAATGATGAGTCATTGAGTTGGCCTCTATGTGAACCACGCAACCCACTTGACATAGAAGCCAAATATCCCTCAAAACATGTGTTAACTTCTTTGAAAAAAAAAGAGACGGAGGATATGTAATCTTTGAAAAGCTATCCGAAAAGATGGATGGTATTTGCAACAATGTCTTTGATCACAAGACTGCTCGAAGTGGGTTCTTCTTGAGAGAAATGACATTACGATAACCACCACCACCACCACCACCACCACAGCCACCACCAGCACCGCCACTGTGATCCCCCCCACACCATCAGCAACAACATGACAATCAAAGTCCAGTAAGAGAGCTTCTAGGAAATTTCTCATTGTTTTTTAATTCTTGAGTGTGCAAGAATGACCAGTGCCCTTGGCCTTTGCAGGTCTTCTCTGACCAGAAACTTTGATAACATTAATGTTCCTCTCGATCCTTTGTACGTTAACGCCTGCGGGAAAGGCATATGCAGGGAATGAATTTTAAAAACCATTGAGTGCTGAACACTACGCAGCATGAACACTACGCCGCATGAACACTACGCCGCATGAACACTACGCAGCATGAACACTACGCAGCATGAACACTACGCCGCATGAACACTACTCCGCATGAACACTACGCAGCATGAACACTACGCAGCATGAACACTACGCAGCATGAACACTACGCCGCATGAACACTACGCCGCTTGAACACTACGCAGGATGTAAAGCACTGCAATGCAGGTGCTAATATATATGGTGAAGTCAGCCTCGCATTGAAATAGTAAACGTTGTAGGTAAAACACAGGTTCTCTTTAAGGGACAAAAATTTCAGCCTTTGTTAATACCTCAAAATACAAATTTCACAAATTGTGTGTATCTTATAAATACTATCAGTTATTATTCTCTTTGTGGACTACAAAGAGTAACTGATCTCTGATGAAGTTTTAACACACTGAAATTAATCCAAACAATATTTTTCTGGCAATAGATAAGAAATCCCCTGGTGTCTACTTTTTGAAAGTGAGGCTGAATATTTACTATACATTTCGTGCAGCTTCTATAGGTCATCGGTAATTCCATTAATTAATTAAATCATAGTGCCAACGCTAAAATTGTTCCACAGATTTGAAGAACCCCCCCCCCCAAAAAAAAAGACACAATGTTTTCTTGGTGTTAAGTCACAGCAGTGACGTAGCACTCCGCAACAGCGTAAACATTCCTGTATGAGAAAGTAATATGGCCTGGGCAGCTACTGGACAGGAACGATTGAAACATTTCTGATGAGGTGTTAACAAATATTGAAACCAGAAATATCGAACTCTTTTATTGGTCAGATACAGAAAAGCCCGGGGTTTCATAGTTGTCTCCTCTTTTTAACAGTGAAGCTAAATAGGTATTTACTAAAAACACACGCGCGTGTGTTTACATTCTTAACCTGTTGTACTTCTTTGAATTAATCAGGACATCCATAAAGTAATTACACGTATAAACATATTTGCGTTGGCGTATACATATGTGTGTATAAGCAATATTGTATAGACATACGTATAAATGAAATTACATGCATAAATACACCCCCACCATATGTATATGTGTGTGTGTGTGTGTGTGTGTGTGTGTGTGTGTCTGGGGGCGGGCCTTACACGAGTAAGCGTGTGTTTACGTGTGTGTGTGCGAGTATGTGTGTATGCAATTGAGTTTGTAAGCTATATCATTTTAGTGATTGGGGAATGAGATTAAATAGTAAATATGCATCTATATTTTCTGAAAAGACACACACACACAAACACAGACGGGCGCACGCACACACACACACACAAACACAGACGGGCGCACGCACACTCACATACACACGCATACACACACACACATACATAATATCACACAGGATATCATTGCAAACACCCATATATCAAAAGGCATTAATTTTATTGTCGTTCAGCCGACCGATTCGTACTTTTCACATCAATCTAAGTTTATATAGTCATCTCTCTTAAATGAGATATAATTACCCATCGTCTTATATTAAACTCTTAACCTCCCGAACGTGCTTCTTTGAAATTCACGAAAAAGTCATCAATTCGCCTCTGTGTAAGAAAGACAGTAAGTTACGTGCTTATATCTCCCTTTCATGATTGACTTTTTTTTTATTTTCTTCTGTTTTAATATTTTGATCATTATTAATATTTACCTAGGAATACAGTATGGTAGCCTGTATTGTATGTATGTATGTATGTGTGTATGTGTGTGCGTGTGCATATGTATATGTGAATATATATATATATATATATA
>NC_068991.1:63825839-63826284 GCF_001194135.2 Octopus bimaculoides
ATCTTGGACATAGGTGCAAGAGTGACTGTGCTTACCAATCACATGGTTCTGGGTTCAGTCCCACTGCGTGGCACCTTGGGAAGTGTCTTCTACTATAGCCTCGGACCGACCAAAGCCTTGTGAGTGTATTTGGTGGACGGAAACTGAAAGAAGCCTGTCGTATGTTTGTGTCTGTGTGTTTGTTCCCCCAACATCGCTTGACAACCGATGCTGGTGTGTTTACGTCTCCGGCAAAAGAGACCGATAGAATAAGTACTCGGCTTACAAAGAATAAATCCTGGGGTCGATTTGATTCGACTAAAGGCTGTGTTCCAGCATGGCCGCAGTCAAATGACTGAGATAAGTAAAAGAGTAAAGAGTATAGAGTCACCCAAGGTTTCATATCCACAAAGCCGCCATATATGTATTCTCATTGGACTTCATTTATTAATATATATATGTATAT
>NC_068991.1:63826852-63830721 GCF_001194135.2 Octopus bimaculoides
ATATGTGTATGTTTGTATGTGCGAAAGTATGTATGCATAAGTGGTTATGAAGCTCTGATTCTAACACAGTGGAATCATTTTCAGTATCATCGTACAGTGCCTTTTGAGAATGTTTGCTATTATCGCCCTGGGCCGACCAATGCCTGGTGAGATAATTTGGTAGACAGAAAATGTATGGAAGTGCGTCTTGTATGTATGTATGTATGTATGTATGTATTTGTGTATGTGTGTGTGTGTGTGTTGTGTGTGTGTGTGTGCGTGTGTGTGTGTGTATATAGTGGAAATTTATAGAAAAATCAAAAGACGAAGATAGGTTTAGGAACAAGCAAGTGTATTAGATTGACGCTCGGAATAAATGGAAAGATGTTTTTAAGTTTCGAGCCTACGCACTTCGACAGAAAAGAATAAGTGAGAGAATGAAAAAAAAAATAAAACGTGTAGAGTTCAGTGGTCCAACATAGCGAATATGTGTATATATATACATATATACATACATACATATATTAAATAAGAGCGCAAATAAGTTAAAGGTTCCGTAAAGATGTTTCAGACACATTTCTTTTTATAAATAATTCGACTAAATCATGAAGAAAGCGGGTTTTTTTAACGATATAATCAAATTATTCTTGAATAAAAATGCGTTTGAAACAGCTGTAGTGAACTTTTAACTCATTTCTGTTCTTATTTTATGTAAACATCATTCCTCGAACCTTCCCTATGTTAAGTCTGGAACTTACATTGGGTCGTGAAATTGCATGCTAGTGTGCATGAGTGTATAATTTCATGTACATGTAAATGTATACGTATGTGTATGTGTGTGTGTGTTTATGTGTGTATGCATTTGTTTGTGTGTATGTACATATTTCTGTAAGTGTACGAATATGTCTCTATATGCATGGGCAGGTAGGGGTTTTGTTTGTGTATGGTATATACACTGATGTGAAGATCTCGAACCTCGTTTGGGATCCTTAATATTAAAATACCTTGATTTAAATGAATACTACAAATAATTAGTTACACACACACAAGCACATACACACAGGAACACACGCACACACATTCACAGACAAACACATGCAACAAACACACAAACACACTCACACACGCACGCATATTTGATATGTCCTTACTCCTAACTAGTGTTGGTTAGTTTTACGTTCACGTAACTTAGCGGTTTGGCAAAAAATAATGGTAGAATAAGTAATAGACTTAAATTTAAAAATGTAGAAAACCTGGGTCGATTCGTTCAACTAAACCCTTCAGAATGGTGCTCCAGCATGGCTGCAGTCCAATGACTAACAAGTAAACGGTAAGAGATACAAGATATAATTGTAGTCGGTACTTGTCACATTATATCGTGATTATATTTGTAAGTTACATAATACTGCACTGTATAGTTTTTGTTTTCGTTACTTCGGTGTAGTCTCTCATATCGAATTAAATGCTATTCTGTTGAAAGGATAGAATGCAGCGAAATCTTACCATCTCCATCTACCTCATTAATCATGTCTTCAAGTTCCTGTTGAGACGGATTCTGTCCAAGAGATCGCATAACAGTTCCAAGTTCTTTGCAACTGATGGTGCCATCACCGTCTTTGTCAAACAATGAGAAGGCCTCTTTGAATTCTACAAAAGATTAAAAAAAAAATGAAATAGAAAAGCAAAATTATAAGAGGAAAAACGATAATGTTTCAATAGATTTAGAATAGAGGAAAACTGACTATAAAAATCAATGAAACAATTCAAGTGATTTATTTCAAATTTTAACGCTCACGCTTCTACAGACAGACACACATACTTATATATGCATGTAATTATTCTCCACTAGTTAACAATTTTACATCGCAATCATGAGGCTTCGGGTTCGATCGTACACACACATTGTGGCTCCTTGAACTAGTGCTTTTTGTCATAATCCTACTTAGACCCAAACTGTGTAAATGAATTGGGGTACATGATCTTTAGGTTTAATTTATATGAATAAAATTTTCCTATTTAATTCTGCCTGAGGATTTCGTTAAGAGTACACGTGCTTGTGGGATATTCAGCCAGTTATTTGATGTCAATGTAGTTCCGTTGATTCAACAACCGGAATGTTCTTCGTCGAGATCGATGGCTCTTCCATTGACAAAATGCACGCATAGACTAGATATACGCACATACATACGAACATACAAATATATGCATGCATTTGTATATATATATATATATATATATATATATATATGTATGTGTGTGTGTGTGTGTGTGTGTGTGTGTGTGTGTGTGTGCGCGCGCGTGTATACACGCCTGTTCTGTAGGAACTAAAGTCGGCAGCAGCATCTAAGAATAAAGAAGCTTAGCATTAAATAGAATAATTGCTACGGTGAACCAGTAAACTAGGCAGCTAAGCACACACAGACAGACACAGACATACACACACACACACACACACACACACACACACACACACACAAACACGCACCCACGCATGCACACGCACATATACATGTAGGCATAATTCATATATACGTACATGTTCACTGAGATACTGTCATACATATATACATACAGGCACATGCAAATACTTATGTGTGTGTGTGTGTGTGTGTATATACATATGTATACATATATATATACATACACACACATCTATCTATCTATCTATCTATCTATCTATCTAGATAAATAGATAAATGTATTTATGTATGTGTAAATATGTATGTATGTTTAGTTTACTAGTTCACCGTAGAAAGTGTTGCATTTATTAAGCTTCTTTATACTCTCATGCTACTGTCGCTTTTAGTTCGTAAAGTGCAATAGTGCACTTCCTTTGTTAATATTCTTTTCGGTCAGACAAACATTCAGTCTTAGTACACGGCTTTTATCGAAAAGATATGGTTTCTGTGTTACTGAGTTGGTGGGACATAATTATGGCCGCTTTTCTGGAATAATCTGACAGTTAAAAATGAATGGCCTTAAGAAGTGATTTATCAAGTTAACGAGTGGTTTTGGTGATGTACTGAAACGTCTGTTATAATCCAGCAAATTTCGTTCTATGGTAAAAGATGTTCTGTTTATAAAGCTCCGGTCATTTTTCAAACAGAATGTATCAAGTAATTACACCGAGGAAGAAGCATATTAGCCATTTAAAGACACACAAAGACTTAACTTCACTTAAACATTTATTGGCTGATGCCAAACATTTTGTCGTACCAACAGCGACAAGGTCACTGATGCGGTTCCACAACTTGTAGTAACATAACATGAAACTCATTCTTCGTTTTCTAAGACCGTAGTGTGAGTTTAGAAAGCAATTGGTCGCTGCTTCTATAAGATCGATCGACTGCTTAGAGGGTCCAAGGTTGTTGCTGTTTCGCCCCAAGTCAACAAACCCACAATCAAATACAGTTCATGATTACATATCAAATACAAACTATGATTGCCCCGTTATTTTTATGCAAAGGAATGCATTATCCAATGTGTTCCGCCATTAAAAAAAATATTCATTATAGATTTGGCAGCTATTCCTATCAGATAGATTGCTGACTTAAAACAACAATCATTGATTCGACGTGTGGGTTATTGAAACTGGTTGTCATCACGAGAAGAGATAATATTACGAAAGGCTGCAAGCTGGTAGAATCGTTAGGACGCCGGGCGAAATACTTCGCAGTATTTCGTCTGCCGTTACGTTCTGAGTTCAAATTCCACCGGGGTCGACTTCGCTTTTCATCCTTTCGGGGTCGATAAATTAATTACCAGTTGCGTACTGAGGTCGATCTCATCTACTGGCCCCCTCCTCTAAAATTTCGGGCCTTGTGCCTAGAGTAGAAAAGAATATATATTTGGAAGAAGGCGGCGAGCTGGCAGTAACGTTATCACGCCCG
>NC_068991.1:63832857-63833322 GCF_001194135.2 Octopus bimaculoides
TATATATATATACATATACATATATGTATACATATACAGATAGACACACACAGACACACATATACACACACACACACACACACACACACACACACACATATATATATGTATATATATATGTATATATACTCGTGTTTCCCGGTTCTTAGTTACATAATGACTCCAAGTACAGATATATACACTCATGAAATTAGAAGCATCTTGATATGCGTAATACACGCATATATGCGTTAAAGAGGAGTTAGGTAATCACTTCCATTAGCTTACAGCTGTTTCTGGCACAAAAAAAGCATTGCATTTAGAGCTGAGTGGTGGTGCAATATCGCAGTAGACATACAAGTCAATTAAGAAGTTCCGAAGAAACTACAAGATCTTGTTCGACTACTTTTCTCTCGGAAAAGTTAGAGTAATTGAGAGAGAGAGAGAGAGAGAGAGAGAGAGAGAGAGAGAGAGAGAGAGAGAGAG
>NC_068991.1:63833830-63838578 GCF_001194135.2 Octopus bimaculoides
ATAAATCTTATTTCGTTCTAAAGCCGAATCAATATCTTTTTTTTTTTTTTATAAATTAGTTATACTAGAAAGGACTTTGTCCTTGACCGTTTCAAGCTTTTGTAGTTTGTTGAGATTGATGGGGTTGATGCTCAGTTTGGAAGCACAATGACCAATGTTCGGCAGGAAAATATAAAAAAAAGAAACAAGCAAAACCAAAAAAAAGACAACAAAGCATATGTAGAAGAGGGCTCCAAAGCAAGACAATCTTAGCAAAGACGGATTTCGTGTGTAATGCAGAGTCTAAAAGGAAAAACATGAAGAGAGACAAAGGATGAAGAGGTTCTAGGTGGGGAGGGTGGAGTCACATGGCCTAGTGGGTATAGCAGCGGATTCGCGGTCGAGGGATCGCGGTCGAGGGATCGCGGGTTCGAATCTCAAGCCGGGCGATGTGTGTGTTAATGAGCGAAACACCTAAGCTCCACGTGACTCCGGCAAAATGTAATGGCGAACTTCTGCTGATTCTTTCGCCACAACGTTCTCTCACTGTTTCTTCCAGCATCTAGCAGCTCACCTGCAACGGACCGGTGTCCTGTTCAGGTGGAGAACCTATACGCCAATGAAACCGGGAAACCGGCTCCTATGAGCCATGTATGGCTCGAAAAGAAATAAACAACAAGAAGGTGGGGAGGAGGGTACAAGTGAGTATTGCCTCGAGTTTTAGGCCTACCCAGGTTACCATGGTGTACACGTAACTGAAATCACAACATTCCTCCCTGAATGGGACTCTAGTCCGTTGCAGGGATCCTCATTTATAGCAGAGTGGACCGGATCAAAGTGGAATAAAGTGTTTTGCTCAAGGACTCAACGCACCACTCGGGAATCAAAACCACGATCTTACGATCGTGAATACTGGATTCTAACCACTAGACCACACACCGTCACGGAAAGGGTAGGCCTTTTGCCAATTCAAAAGCATTGATGTTATAATATTGTTATAGAAAAGACAGAAAAAAAGCAATGAATTCGTTAACCAGTTGTAATATGTTAGTAAGTGAATCTTTGTCAATCCATCGATTTGCTTTTCTGTGTCTGTGTTGTGCTGTAAAAGCTTCATTCTGTGTATGTGAGCAATGCTCTGAAGTCTTAATTGAAACTTATAGGGATGTTTGATTTATCTCCATACAAATATATATTCACATATCTCTTACAAATATATATTCACATATCTCTTACACCAAGATATAAGGTATGTCAACAGAAGAAAAAGAAACTAATAATTATATATATATATGCTGTGGTCAAGCTCTATAGCCATTATACATGCTTTTATCATGGATTGATTGAATAACCAGAGAGTTTTATTGGTTCTATGGGAGTTGATTATCATCTCATGATTGTTTTCTTATTGATTTCGTCTTCATCATCGTCATGCTTCCTATTGTTCTCCTTTATTTCCATATCAAATCTGAATGATCAGACTTATCCTCAAAATCCTTCTAGACGTAACCATTCCCACTTTTTAAGGGTTTATTGAACAATATAATGTTTTTGACATATAAAAGATAGTAGAGGGTGAATTTAGCAAGATTTCGCTGTTACTTATAGTAAGCTGTGTAGCCATGCAGAAGCTCCATCGTTTTCCCCTCCTCGGCTTTGTTGTATTTGATGGCACACATATATTCGGATCGGAGAGATGTAGCAAACATTTTCTTTTATATTCTTGGTAGTATGTACAATGCACCCTTTGTACATTATATAGAATGTGCAGTTAGTCTTTCATTGTAATTTTCTTGGGAATATAACTGAGAAAAAAGGCGGTGAGCTGGCAGACTCTTAGCACGCTGGGCGAAATGCCTAGCAGCATTTCGTTGGTCTTTGCGTTCTGAGTTCAAACGCCGCCAAGGTCGACTTTGCCTTTCATCCTTTCGGAGTCGATAAAATAACTACCAGTCGACCACTGGGGTCAGCGAAATCGACTTAATCCTTTCTTCGGCTTTGTGCCAAAATTTGAAACTAATATTACTCAGAAAAGGAAGGTGATGACATGGCAGTATCAGAATTTCTGAAAAACTGCTTTCCGTTATTTATTCTAGTTCCTCACGTTCTGGGTTTAAATCTGGCCAGAGTGAGCATTGCCTTTCATCCTTTCGGGACCGATACAATAATATAGCAGTTAAGTACTCGAGTCGATGGTATCCACTGAAAATCTCAAGCTTGTATCTAAATTGGAAGCTAATATCACCAGGAAAATGCGAAGAGATAGAGACGTTAGCGCATAAGAAACTATGTCTTGCCTTATTTCTTTTTAAGTTAAGTCAGCGTGGAGGTTAACCTTATTTTTCGTTCTCTCAGAGTTGAAGGTGGTTGACTGGTAGAATTACTAAAGCGTCAGTTGAAATGCCGTCTGGTATTTGTTTCGGTTCTGAGTTCTGAGTTTTTATGTGATAGATGTTCGTCGCACCACTGCCATCGGCTCACTGATACAGTTTTACTGTAACGAACCTAGCAACGGAAGTGCAGTAGACCAGTACCACCGGGTCGTATTGAAGTGATAAAATTTACGATATTTTTACAAATTGAAAGTGAATCTGTTGCTGGTTTAACACTACCACAACCACCTGGTCTTTGACTGCCTGTAAGTGGAGTTAATTGTGGCAAGCACGCAGAGCGAGTTTCTGATTCCAAGATAACTTTCTCCTACTCCAGTCATATGTTTAGGAAGTATTGAAAATAAAGCGCCATAAGCGTTGCCCATCCATCCATGAGTAATCGCATTCCCCACACCAAAAGGGCAATACTGTTACAAAATGGTAATAAATTAAGTAATTATATTGTTGATGGTATTGTTGATTGTATTAGCTCTATTATATTAATGAGTGTGAATGTGTTAAACGCCGCTGAGTTCTCTCCAAGCAGTGAGCATAGGTAATGTCGGCTTCGAGAAACCCATCACTCTCTCCAAATAACATCTACGAAATATGCATTAATTATGTATTGCTTCTGTTGTAAATGATTGCAGTAATATGTATGTTCCATTGTAACTAGTAAACTAAATGAACTGGGCTACATTAGACTGCATTATCTCAACATTTCAGCACTGCTGATAAAAAAGGTGGAATTTATCTCACTAATAAATTTATAATGATCATAATGCTTTATGAGAAAACATCTCAATCTTTACTCGTTGATAAAGCGATATATGAATTTTTCCATAAATCATCTTGATATAGAAGCCCTTATCTGGTAACTGGACCTGATAAAAAATGACTGTGAAATCTTTCTTAGATTACACTCTGTTGCTTTGGAAATTAATCTATTAACTCTCCACAGTGGCGATAATTATATTTATGGCGCAGTTATTGCGCTGTTACATTAACGGCGTTAGGTTGCCTATTCGTAGCGTATTCATTAATAATTGCAATTCGTCTTTTCAATTCAGTTAAGGTGAAGAAGAACAAGCGTGCAAACCGTCTCATCCTACAGTAGTATCATAATTGCGTTGTAATTACAGTCTGGAATTGAAACTACGACGCCGCTATGGTTTTCAGGAAGTTTATCTTTGCTTCTCCATCAATTCTGCTCTACCCACAAACTTTCTAAGTAATGTAGTTTTACTTCAAAGTAATATATAGCTAATTACAACCAATTTAATATTGTTCTGCAAGAAATTATCAATAGAGATAATAGAGTTTTACTATTAAGGAAATTGTAATTAGTGAAAATAATTTTGTTATTGAACAGAAAAATATAATTGAGGATGATAAATATTTCTTATTAAAGGATATTGTATTTAGAGGCAATATAATTTTCTTATGTAGGAAATGATCATATTTAAACATTTTAAAAAGGCAACGCGTATTATAAATTTATCGATTTTTGGAAATTTACAAGTTTTCAACTAAAATTAAAATAATGGCTAATATGTTGAGCATAATTAGATTGCTAATTAAGAACGATCTAGTTAAGAAATATTTTTATAGGGGGAAAACTACCTATTATCTCTCTCTCTCTCTCTCTCTCTCTCTCTCTATTCTCTCATTGTCTCGAACTCTGTCTCTTTATCGAAGTTTATCGCTCGAATAAATACCATCTACTTGAAACGTTACACTTCATAGCCACTGTACTTATCAAAATGTTCTAGTAATTTGTAGGAATTCTACTTCATACACTTTATTAAATTATCAACTAATCTCCATTTCCGGCTTGATTCAATATTTTGCGAACATTTCAGGTTATTACCGGGACGGCAAGCAATGGTGACGTTTATATTTTCGTTGATGACAATTATTAGAAATGTTCGAAGTTGCCTCCCTTTTTTGCTCATTCCAAATAGCACTTTTACATAAGTACAACATTTAACCCTGCAGTAATTGTGTCTAAAGTTGAAAACGTTATAAATAATCAACCCCAATATTTCATTATTCATTTATTTGTATTTCAAGCGAGAAGTGAAATGCGAGTGTATATGATAGCAGGTTAATTCTTGGTCTACGAATTATTGAAGAAATGAAATATCATAAATATATTAAAGCTATTATTAATGTTGCTGAGCCCCAGATCAGAGCTGATTAGGTAAACCTATGATGAAGAACAGTCTCGTCCATTACTTAGATAAACTGCAGTATCGTCTGTACATCTCCTGAAACTATTTTTCATTAGTATTTGTTGGAAGGGTATGAAAACATGACCCGAGAGTGTGTGCGTGTCTCTGTGTGTATACGTGTATATATATATATATATATATATATATATATATATATATATAT
>NC_068991.1:63839056-63844258 GCF_001194135.2 Octopus bimaculoides
ATATATATATATATATATATTCAAATCTGTTTTGTGGTTAAAAAGTTTGCTTCCAGCCCATGTGGTTCCGATTTAGATTGAATTGTCAACCATCGTTGGTAAGTTGCTACAGCTGGCCGCGATATTGGTTTCATAATTTGGAATAACGTCAAGAATTTCGGGGGAGGGAATAAGTCAATTACATCGATCCCAGCACTCAACTGGTACTTATTTTATTGACCCTGAAAGTCAACATCGGCAGAATTTGAACTCAAGACGGACGAAATGACTCTAGGTATTTTGCCTGGCGTACTAACAATTCTGCCATCTCGTCGCCTTACAGCTGACCGTAATATTTATTTCTTTATTGCCCACAGGAGGTTAAACATAGCGGGGACAAACAAGGACAGACAAAGGGATTAAGTCGATCACATCGACCCCCGTGCCTAACTGGTACTTATTTAATCGACCTCGAAAAGATGAAAGTAAACCTGAGCGGAATTTGAACTCAGAACGTAACGGCAGACGAAATTTCTCTAAGCCTTTCGCCTGGCGTGCAACCGATTCTGCCAGCTTGTCGCCTTACAGCTGACCGTAATATTGGAATGACTAATATCTTGTCAATGAAATTTTGTTGATCTGCGTTCCTGTGTTCATGTGTTCTGCATTTACGTTGCTGTTAATGTTGAGTACTTATATTTGCTCTAACCTGGCTGATTGCCAAAGAGATGCACTAGCACTCCGTCGATTATATTTGCTCTAACCTGGCTGTTTGGCAAAGAGGTGCACTGGCACTCCATGGGTTACAATGGCGATGGTTCCAGTTGATCAAATCAACGGAACAGCATGCTGGTGAAATAAACGTGCTTGTGGTTGAGCACTCCACAGACACACACACCTTTAACGTAACTCACAATGTCACAGGCCCGGCCCTTTGTATTTTCGGTGCAACTTATTTTTGCCGGCTGATTGATCTGGAGCAGCGTGAAAATAAAGTATCATGCTTAAGGACACAAGGTGCCTCCGGGAATTGAACTCATGACCATACGAGCGTGAGCTGATTCCGCTAACCATTTAGTCACGTGCCTTTTAAATATGGTGTACCGGTATGACCGCAATCAGAAGACTCAAAACCTTTCCGACCATTTCATTATGTTGAACCTTTAATCCCTACACATTTTTTTCTTTCACCGTTTTTTTCCCCCTCTTAATTCTTTCTGTCGAAGAGCGTAGACCCGAAACATCAAAGACTTTTCCATTCTTCCCAAGTGTTAAACTAATACAACTGCCCTGTTGTTCCTTCACCAGTTTTCATCTTTTGTTTTCTGTAAATCTGAACTACATACACGCACACACACACACATATATGCACACACACACATGCTCCCACACACATATGTATATATATATATGTTTGTGTGTGTGCATGTATGTATATATATATATATATATATATATATATATATATATATATATATATATACACGTATACATGCACACACATTCGCGTAAACTCACACACCAAGCATAGACGTTGGTCTTCACACATCATAGCACCACTCCTGTCACAGTCACACATCGTGCAGATACTTATAACACAATGACAAACAACAATAAACATATAAGTACTTTACACTCAGAAATATAGACAGTCACGGAGAGCTCATTGAAAAGTCTACTACTGTTTGGTGAAAAATTAATCAATTCATACTGATAACAAAAAAATCAAATAACCAACAGAAAACACTACAACCAGTACACTTGTTCTTGTTAGATAAAGGCTCCTCCCTAAATACAACAAAATCTATTATAGATACCTTTCCAAGAGTATTCATTATAAATGCCATATCGCTAACAGCCAGGCATGAACAGTCGTACTAAGAGGTTTGTGCTCCTTTCAGATTATAGATATCAATAAATTATATTACTACCGCATGAATTATATTACTACAAATGAATCTGCAGTGCCGAGACTTGTGTTTTGCTTTCTCTCTTGTTTTAGTGATGCTGTAAGAGTTGTATGTATTTACTGTAGCGTTGAGGGTTAGATATCTTTCCATTTGATTAATCACCCGTTTGAAATCTATTTCATATTTTACTGCACCATTCACAAAAACATATATTATTATTATTATTATTATTATTATTATTATTATTAGTAGTAGTAGTAGTATTGTTGTTGTTGTTGTTATTGCTTTTGTTGATTAAATTGCACCGAGGTCGACTTTGCCTTTTATTCTTTCGGGGGTCGAAGAAATAAGTACCAGTTACGCACTGGGTCGATGTAATCGATTTATTCCCTCCCACCAAAATTTCAGCTCTCGGTGTCTATAGTTGAAAGGGTTATTATCATTACTGTTGTTGTTGTTGTTTCTGTTGATTAAATTCCACCATGATTGACCTTGCCTTTCATCCTTTCGATAAAATAAAAGCCAGTCAAGTACTGGGGTCGATGTAATAGTCTAGACCCTGCCGCCAATTGTAGGCCCTGCGCCTATAGTAGAAAGGATTATTATTATTATTATTATTATTATTATTATTATTATTATTATTATTATTATTATTATTATTACTATTATTATTATTAGTCTTGACTATTTACCTTCGTGAAGAGTTACGTCAATCCTTTTAAAAATATTATTATCATTATTATTATTATTATTATTATTATTATTATTATTATTATTATTATTATTATTATTATTATTATTATTATTATTATTATTATTATTATTATTATTATTATTATTATTATTATTATTATTATCATTATTTAAAATTAAGAGTGTTCCAAAAACCAAAATGAAATATTATTATGATGCAGAAATCCCGAAGAAGTGCTTTTCAGAGAATATCATATTATCCGAAGAAAATTTTCATTCAAACTAATGATCTGATGCAGGTGTAAAAGCTCACACTTAAAATTCCCTCTGTGCCTCATTAGCTGGTTTTATACATACTCAAGAAGCCTAACTCTCCACAAACGAGTGATATATTCAATACAATCGAGAATACAGCTCTACTATACTCGTGCATGAAAAAAATCAAAGTGGGGTGGGGTGACGTGCTGGTTGTTGCACCTCCTGCTAGAAATAATAGTCATGTCTTTTTGAAATTATATTCTACAGTTTTAAGAAGCCTAAGTTTATAGTGGATAATGTAGTCGAGAATTGACAAAGGATGATAAGTCGGGATGGTCATAACTAGAGAACCTTTGATCGTAGACGTGTTCTCGAACAGGACTGACTGAGGTATAAGCAATAATGATGTCGGCTATGGTCAACGATGACGACGACAACAACAATAATAACATCAACAACATACCAACATGTACATGCCTTTCAGAAGACTAATGTAAAATTAAAAGATTGTAATACAAATCAGATTTTACTCCAATACATCTGTCCGTATTGCTTCAATAAGAAACTCTGCAAAACACGTGATAGCCTCGAAGAAGCTCAAATCCACGACCGAATTTCCACTTCAATTCATTGGCATTCTCTTCAATATTCTAGTAATACAGGAAAAAGCAATATTCACAAACTTCCATTACTACTAAATGTTAGTCTATGTATTACATTTTAAGAAACAAATATGTACACATCTGACTCGAGAGTGCTGGATAGAGTCAATGGCTCTCATACATCTATGAGAGGTTGGTCTTTTCATTTTTTTTAATATATTAGTATAATGTATCCTGCGGTTATGTGAGATATGATTTTAGCTGGGATTTTTCTCTCAACGAAAAACGTTTGTGCTTACGGATTTGCAATGTTTGTCACATGCTGTACCAGAATGAGACAACTGGGCGAGGCTGCTTGACTTTAGTGATTTGGCAAAGCTGACTGGATATTGAACCTACTTTAGTGACAGTACTTCTTGGCACTGTAGGCAAACGCACATATATGCACGCACGCAGTAATATACACATTAAAACAGAGAAAAAGAGACAAAGAAAGAAAGAAAGAAAGAAAGAAAGAAAGAGAGGAAGGGAGAGGGGCATATTACAACTATAAATTGAACACGTTTGACATAAACACTATCGCTCTCGTCACACATAAAGAGAAATATGTTTACACACATAAGATACAGGGAGAGATTTGTTACTTTATTTCATCGATGTTTATTAATTGGCGAAATAACTTTCCATACATTCTGACATAAAATGAGAGGACACTGATTTGCAAGCACACGGAAATACACTCACACAATCACATATACAAACACACACACACATACACAAACACACATACACATACACACATGTACCGCCCATACATACGCACCACACATATACGCACACACACAAATAGTTTACTTTCACTGAATGCTTATCGCGCGAATCTAATTTCACGCGACTGCGATCCTCAGGCGGGAACCGTTGAAATATCATGTGATAGCTTATTTGTATTCGTTGGCGTAGTTTCTTATTTGTTAATATTCAGAAAGATAACAGCCAATTAACATAGATAAAAAAAAGCTAACTCTGGAATAGACAGTTAAGGAATTACAATCACACCAATCAACTAAAATGAATCTCATCTGACTGAATTGTAACAATTCTCCACATAGGACTGAAGTGTCTCGAGGTATTTAGTTGAAATAAACTATAATAATTTATTTGACACAATTCGAAGTGTGACACTAGTTTCGGTGCGTCTGAGACAGAGAGAGACGAAACTAACCTCAAATCAGAAATCTAGTCTGTATGCTTACTACAAAGTGGACTCGGCTATACTATATATATATATATACACACACATATATATATATATACACACACACACACACACTCACACACACACACACACACATATATATATATATATAATATTACATACATATAAGAGGGATGATCACTAAGTGGACATCCATTATGCTAGAAGTAGACACGTTATGGTCTATATATATATATATGTCTCTGTGTATGTGTGTGTGCGTGTGTTTGTTTGTATGCGCTTATGTGTGTGTCTTTGTGTGTCTGTGTTTGTCCCCCACCGTAGCTTGACAACCGCTGTTGGTGTGCTTACGCCTGGGTAACTTAGTGGTTCGTCAGAAGTTGGCGATAAAATTAGTACTAGTCTTAGAAAAGTCCTGGAGTCAATTTGTTCCACTAAAACCCCCCAACGCGGTGACCCAGCATGGCCACAGTCAAATGGCTGAAACAAGTAGAGTATATATATGTGTACATATATATATGTATATATATATATGTATATATAT
>NC_068991.1:63844423-63850661 GCF_001194135.2 Octopus bimaculoides
ATATAAAGGACACAGGTTTCGTGTGTCACATAGCTAGCTAGAGGCGATGGCTTCTTGGAGCTAATTCACGGCAGCTTTCGTCCTAATTTTGGGACTGCCATGTTGGCTTGGCGATAACTATTAATTTCCAGTACCGCTGCCGTAGTCTCTTTTAGAGAGACTTAGAAATATTAATAACTATATATATATATATATATATATATATATGAATGTATGTATGTATATATGTATGTATTGTATGTATGTATGTATGTATCCACATGGATCTACGCAAAGTTACACCTTAGGTCTCATGCTCCGGTTTCTATAACTTTGGAAAGTTGAACTATGAACTTTTATGCTTATTTTTTTTCTTCTTTCTTTCCATCTCCTTCTTTTACTCCCTTCCTCTACGTCGTCATCTTATTAATATATAGCATTCTCATTTTCCCTATTTTTTCCCCCTATTTGTCTCTGATGACGGAATATTCCATACTCGAGGATATCCCAGAAGCAGCTTCCTGTTTAACAATTATATGTATGTATAAGTGCAGATTTTTTAGTTTTGCTTTATGTATGTATTCTCATTCATATCTAGACATGCCTATATATATTTAAATGCTAAACTTCTGGAAGGGTTTTACAGATTTTTACAGTTCCAGTGATGAATTGGGTCTGTAGTCTTCGAATTAGCTTTCTTCTTTCTGGTTTTGAGAAGCCAAATTTCTCAAGATTGTTATTTAGGCAGTATGAATGTATGTATGAAATGTATGAACTTATGTATATCATTTTTTCATTTTATCTAGTTTCAGCTCATGAGTTGTGGCCATGCTGGGGCACCGCCATTTGTTAAGTTTCTGCGCTGTTTCCACATCCAAATTCTAATTACTAGGTATTAGAAAATACAAGGCTTTAGTGCACTTTCCTGATGTGTTGCACAGTAGGATTGAACCAAGAGCCATATTCTTGCGAAGCTAAGATTGCCTGTGCAGGAAAAACTTAATAATTTTTTCTATTCTAATTGGATAAAGATTAATTGGAATCTCTTAAGTCTTAAAAAGGTTGGATAGTGTAATAACTGTAAAACCGTGAGAAGGTGACTTTAAATTTAATAATACACAAAAGGAATAAATAATGCATAATGATCATTTTATTAATAGGATTTAATAATTCTTATCATAATCTAAATTTTCCAGGCCAATAAATAAATAAATAATTAGACGAAAAATTAAATAAATAAATAAAAATAGCTATTTTTCTGTATTAACGATACTTCGTGTGGATTAAAAAAGTGACTGATAAGTAAAATTGCTGTGCCAAAACTAATCAATATTTTATGTCAAGCAAATTAGAGAAGATAATGAGGAGGACTTTTCTGTTATTTTTTCTTTTGTTTTTAATTTGTTCTATTTAGAAGTGGAAAGAGGTGACTAGCGCACAGCACTGCATCACCCCACGCAACGCTTTTGATAACTGCACTGAACTGCAGGACACTGAAACACGATCTTAAATGCTCTTGTTTATTTGATAGGTCAATCGGATTCAGGCTCCTCTTAGAAAAGTCTTATCGGTTCGCTTGCCTGAATGAGTACAGCAAAAAGAAAAAAAAGAAGGTTTCAAATTTTGGCACAAGGCCGGCATTATAAAGGGAGGAGCTTAGTTGATTACATCCAGCCCAGTGCTCAACTTGTACTTATTTTATCGACCCCGAAAGGATAACAAGGAATGGTGACTCGGGACGTAGAGACGGACCGAATGCTACTAAGCATTTTTGCCAGCGCGCCGCCTAAGTACAGCAAGACCATATTAAAAAAGATATATCATTCAATGACTTGCTAGTATCAGGAAACTCAAAATAAAGTCGTAACATGGATTCAGTTCTTAAGTGGAATCTTTTTCACTTAACTACATAATGACCTTAGAATATCAAAAATGGCAACAGAGTAGAGAAGGGTGGTCACTAGAATAGGATACTAGTCGATTATGAATAACTTTTGCCTAGAAGATTTTAGATCTCATTTCTCTCACCTATGCAAATTTAAAATAACTACATCGAATTTGATCTTATATCGGTTTATTGTTGTTACGTCACAACTATGTCAGATCTCATTTTTCTCTTGTTTGAGTTTTCTATCCATATCTACTTTCTCTATTATGATATATTTTATTTATTTATTTGTGCGCCTTTTAAAGCCTAGCCAGGCTCATGACCCCGGTTTCCCGGTTTCTATGGCGTATGTTTTCCCCGCAGCTGGACGGGGCGCCAGTCCATCGCAGCGTTACTCAAGAAACAGGAAGAAAGAGTGAGAGAAAGTTGGGGCAAAAGAGTACAACAGGGTTCGCCACCACCCCCTGTCGGAGCCTTGTGGAGCTTTTAGGTGTTTTCGCTCAATAAACACACGCAACGCCCGGTTTTGGAATCGAAACCGCGATCCTCCGACCGCGAGTCCTCTGCTCTAACCACTGGGCCATTCTGAACTCTAAGCTCACCGGGTTCATCTTTGGTTTTGACTCTTTCAGGATCGATAAAATACAATAGCAGTCAAGTACTGTGGTCGATGTCATCCTTTCAAAAGTACTGCCTTTGTTCCTATTGTAGAAACTGTTATGTCATCTCAAAAATGATGAACGATAAGGGAGGCTCGAGTAGTTTAAATTCAGAACGTAAAGGGACGTAACTCAATGGTGGAGGCATTTCAAGTTTGATCAGCTCATTTCGCCATCCAAACCTATAAGTCTTGCCTTGTCTTTGGATCTCATTCCCTGAGTCGTAATATATGGCATGTGTAAGGCTGCGAGCTGGCAGAATCGTTAGCACGCCAGGTAAAATGGTTAGCGGCCATTCGACTGTCATTACGTTGAGTCGAGGTCGACTTTGCCTTTCATTCATACTTACGGGGTTGATAAAACAAGTACCAGTTGAGTACTGGGGTCGATGTAATCGACTTATACTCTCCCACCAAATTGCTTGCCTTGTGACGAAATCTGAAATCTATCTATATATGGCATGTGTTGGATTTCTTTAAAACCTAACTGATCTCATCCCTCTCCATGTCTGACCGCAGCCAGTTACGTTTCGAGGGGAGAGTAGTGAAGAAGAAGAAGAAGAAGAAGAAGAAGAAGAAGAAGAAGAAGAAGAAGAAGAAGAAGAAGAAGAAGAAGAAGAAGAAGTTAATCTCGACTGTATTTGAACTCACAACGCAGAGAACTAGGACGAACATCACATGGTATCTTATCCGACAATGTTCATATAAAGAACAGCAAAACCGTTTGCAGGATTCGAACTCATTTAAAAATAACCAAGCAAGAAATATTAATCGCATCCTACTCTCGACCATCTGCCAAAAAACGACCTTTATCGAACAGATGTCACCTCAACCTGTCGTTTCATTCCCTCATTAAGAATCTACTGTAAACTTCTGTGACTAACTTATAGAGTTACTGAAGGAGAATTAATTAACAGAGGTTATTGTTAGGGGTGATCGTGTAATTAGAAACAGAGAGAGAGAGAGAGAGAGACATACAGACAGACAGAGAAAGGGAGAGAGAGAGATGCTTTTTTCTATTAATCACTATATAGCAGCACCACGACATTTTGAAATGGCAATGTAAAATAAATGAATAAATAGTTGTGGTGTCAACTGCGAATTGAAACCACTTGGCGGACTTGATTCTGGGAACTTACTTATAACTAACAGACGCACATCATTATATTTAGGCGTTTCTGTTTTTCCCCGTTACATTGGCGATTTCTTTTTATCTACTTTCAAATTTGCCTATCACACATTAAGAGGTGTGAAAAAGAAATCACTATTATTAATATTTATCGATTTATTAAGCGTTATACAAATACTTTCTCTATGACACGCTAAGTACTTGTTTTCAGTATTGAAGAAGTGAAAAAAAAAATCGTCCGCTAAGTCTTGATAACTATGTACTGTAGAACATCGACCTAATTTCTCTCTATATCTTACTAAACAAGCTGTGTGTGCATGTTTATATGTGTGCGTGTGTGCGAGTGTGTATGTGTATGTCTGCGAGTGTGTGTGTGTGTGTTTGCATATATATATGTATATATATGTATGAGGTGTTTGCATGTTTAATGTGTTTTAGAGTGATTTTTGTGGTTTTTAACGTAGAAATCACCACACTGAACACATCAACAACAACAACAACAACAACCTCAATTCAATCAATTATCACAAATTATCGTATTTAATCTCTCTCTTTCACAAAGCAGCTAACCACTAAGCCGATTAGCAACAAGCAGTGGGCATTTGATAATCTGTTTAATTACAGGCTAGCACGTGGCAATCCATGCACAGTGATTTACAGAATTCTCACTTTGAAGATCTACTGAAGGAAAAAAAATAAAACGTTGAATAGAATTTAAAAAAAAATATCTGGATAAATAAATATTCGTGTGATTTGATTGGATGTCATCAGTTATATCGATCGATTTCAATTGAATTAAATTTAGTGGTGGCTAAAGATAGGATTCATCACTCACTGGTTCGTGCAAGTAGAAAGAGTGTCTGTTGTGGATGTGTAGATGTGTGCGTGTGTATACGAATGTGTGTGTATACATCTATGTATGAATATACGAATATGTGTGTATACATCTATGTATGAATATACGTATATATGTATACATGTATATGAGTGTGTATGTATACGCACACACACACACATATATATATATATACATACGCAATTATATTAACACGCACATAAATAAAAATACAAATAAATATTTGTATATATATTCTTTTATTCACTCATGCTCCAAATATATATATATATATATATATATATATATAATAAATACATTTAATATAACCCATTTAAGTATACGAGTATGTATGTATGTATATATATACATACACACACTATGCATGTATATATGCATACACATGTATATGTATTTATGGGTACGTACTTAGATATATATACAATAGCTTTTGCAATAAAAAATTTACAATTGAATTTAATTAAATTGAAATGAAAATATATTCTAGTGAGAAACTGACTCGGTTAAAGTTCTCGGTAGAATAAATGTGTAAGCACTAGAAGGTGGCTACGTGAATATACAAAGGATAAATTAAATGAAACTTATATACATATATAGGTATATAAATCTGAATAGTTTTTAACAGTGGATCTCGAAGTAGATAAAGCTAGGAATAAAGTATGTAAATATTGAATTAAAAGACGGTTGGCAGGCAAATATCTAAGATTGCTAAAGTAACTCGAGCCCACATATCGTGCTATCATGACAGACGTTCTACCATTATACCAAAGCAACCGTTCGAGTTTCTCCATCTAGTTTAGAAACTTTCTTTTTCGGCGTGATAATTGTATACTATTTAGGTTAAAAGAATTTAGAAACTTTGTGAGCCTTATCTACTTCGAATTCTACCGTTAAAAACAATTTATTTCATATCTCTCGAAGTTCATTCTTAAATATATGCACATATATATGCAGGTATGTATGTGTGTTTGTACACACACATGTATTTGTATACACACATTCATATATAGGTATATATACATGCATATACACACATACACACACACGGAATGCTAAGTCTGTATGAGTCGCCCACTCGAAGTCTTTCTAAAAAATTCAGCTTATCTATTGACTTTCGATACATTTGCATCTTTCTTATTTAAACACCAATTGGAGTTGTTTGGACGCCACCGAAAACAATTTGACCGTATGACAGGTTTCCCATATAAGCCTTTAGCAATATGTTGGAATGTACAAATGTTAGAAAAACTTCAGTCACAGAAATTGCACAGATAAGAAGCTTTCTATAGAACAGTTTCAATGAAAAATTAGTATGGAAACTTCTTATGAAGGTCGCTATAGCGGACTTATTAATATACACATATGTAACAAGCAGCATGAAGAGATATGTTTTACTTCTGTTCATAGACCGTAGAGGGAGTTCTTAATATTGGAGATACTATGTAAGAAATTTATGATAGATCGGTTTTAGCAGTGGATGTGGTTTTTGACTGGGGATATAAAGCATTTTATAATTTATAATTGTACATCCACTGATATTGATGTTTTTGCTGAATGGTTCTTATTTCTTGTAAGGTGTGGATGTTGCCTGGTGGTATTCCTCTGAATGCTATTTGTGAAGTTAATTATCAACCTCATTAATTAAGGAGTTAGGTGTAGCTTTTAATTCGAAATTTTACATGTATATATATGTATGTATGTATGCATGTATGTATGTATGTATGTATG
>NC_068991.1:63851108-63852215 GCF_001194135.2 Octopus bimaculoides
TATATATCCTCGTTCGACATTTACGTATATATATATATATATCCACGATCGACATTTACGTATATATATATATATTTATATACGTAAATGTCGAACGATGAAAATGAGTGCTCAACATCGCATTGGTGGATGTAATTTCTTTATTCGTGAATTAAAGCATGGTGTTCTTATACTTGTGTACTCAGGTAGTTCGTTATTGCGGAATATTTATTCTGTGTGTAAAGTTTGTGTGTTATCTGTGTTCACATTTAGGTGGAGTTCAGAAACAGTGACAGCTAAACATATCACCGTCAACAAGGCTTAGAACATTTATCTTTATGGAAGCCAACTCTGAACTATGAAAACCGAACTTCAAAATCGTCTTGGTGGTACATACATCGATCATTCGATGATGGGGATTGGGTCCAATACAGCTCATGAGTGACCGCATGATCTAAGATGTGAATTAGGGATACTTTCCTCGCATCTATACTGTTATTCTTCAAACAGAATACATGTACTTGCTACTGCTATCGAGCTCAGTAACAGACACTATCAGATGCCATATGTTGGAGAGAACCGCACCCTAGTAGGTCACGGAGATCACTCAAATAACCACATAGTCATTCACCAAAATAAGTGTCAGAATTACTCAATTGTTTGTCTAAACACAATATAATCGTATCAATTCACTAATGCACCTCCTCAGTGTTTAGTGTCATACAACACTGTATATAGGATCGAGTGCAGGATGCACCGCAATGCATATATATATTTAAGCGAGGACGCATGGCCTAGTGGTTAGCGTGTTGTACTCACAATCGCGAGATCATGGTTTCAATTCTTAGGCCGGGTGGTGCGTTGTGTCCTTGAGCAGAGCACTTCATCTCACGTTGCTCTGTGATCACTTCGACATCTAACGTGTGGTACACTGCGCACCTGTTCACGTAAAGACAATTTAATGGAGAGAGCGCGCTATTGTGGATTACATACATCTGATCACTATAAATAAAAATCATTCGTGCATGTCGTTTAGAAAAAGCTAAACGCTCATACAGGAGAGTCCATCATACATATTTACATGCATATATATATACATATACATACATATATATATATATATATATA
>NC_068991.1:63854212-63861032 GCF_001194135.2 Octopus bimaculoides
ATATATTGTAAGGGATAGGTTATATTGTCACTAATGCACCAGAGTATTATATGGTTCCTCTCAAGCTGGATGACACGTACAAACAAACGAATATGATGCGGCTGAAGTAGACGGTAGAAACTCTTCTAATGGCGATGTTCTGCTTAAAGATGCTGCTATCCAGCGCCTTAAAATGAGTCCTGCATAGCATTCTAGTTAAAAGTTTCTTAATCAAAAAGAGCATAAGTTAACCCTGATAAAACGCCACTAGAGGCTTTAGACTCTAGTATGACTCTAGACTCTAGTATGACTCTAGACTCTAGTATGACTCTAGAACGAACATGTATGAATCACCAGCAATAATAGAAAAACACTCCAACTCTCAAAAATGAGCTTCCAATCATGGATTAAATAATAATGCTCAATGACAATGTTGAGGTGCCCTCAGGTGGCAAAAATGCGTAATACTTCTATTTCAAAGGGCCACCCTTGTCACACTCTGTGTCACACTCTGTGTCACACTGAATCACTCTGAGAACTATGTCAAGGGTACACGTGCCTGCGGAATGCTCGGCCACTTGCACGTTAATTTTACGAGCAGGCTGTTCTCTTGATCAGATCACTTGGAACCCTCATCGTCGTAACCGACGGAGAGCCAGTTTTTCTTTTATAGCCATGTGATGTCATTCGTGTTGATGTATTTGTAATGGCAATAGACGTCAGAGAGTTAGCAATCAATCTACACGCTTGATAGTAAGATAAGACATATTTGTAAGTAATCATTGCAAATAGTATAAAGTAGAAAGTGATATTACTTAGTGAGATTACCAGGCAAAAAAACAACAATGTCGTGTTGAGTGAATCTTTGACTTATAACGGTCACGCGTCAATGATGATTACTTCATAATGAGATGTTGTTGTTTTGAGTCTGGTGAATCTTAATCCAGGAAACCTAAGGTTAAATATTTCTGTCTCCAGAATTATATCACCCTTTGTATCTTTGATTTTTTTGAGGGAGATAGATTGTAATTTGAAGGAGATTCATCTACTACTTATAGCATGTCGAGTTCCTTGCAGAAGTTCTCTTGCTTGTTTATGTAGGGATATTTTGTACTTCAAGCACAAATTCTTTCTGACAAACGTTCGATCGAATAAAGATTCAATAGCGTTAACTAGATGTGAACGAGTATTGGGAATCAGATATTAGCATTTTCACAAAACCTGACACACATACAACAGTATAAAAGTGAGATTAAGTGCCCTATTCAAAATTGAAGAAAAACGATACAGCTGACTCGAACTTACAAAACACAAGCTACTAGTCCAGTAAATCATTCACACAACCAAGTTCGCTCTAAATTGTACATAGGGGAAGAAATCTATTGTTATTAAATAAGACGTAAAAAATGCAACCGGAAGCATGCAATATATCATAATGCGAATAAACTCTAAAATCAATACCCGTAATGAACTAATATGATGCCAAACGATTGAGAAATAATTGTATTAGGTATGGCATACTGTTTTTGTAGGAAATAGAGTTTAATTTGAATTGCTGACTGACATGGCAATGAGTTCGATGCTATCTATATTTTTTCGGAGCTGTTTTGATAACTTTGTCAATAGTTAGCAAATATACAGAATACTATAATGTATTTATTGAAGTAACTTTCTTCGTAATTGAGTAAATCTATTGGATATAATTTTTGCATACTGCATGAAGAATGAGCGATAGGAAAGCTGGGAGATATTCTGGATTTGAATATGCAATGTTACGGTTGGGAATTAAGTGTTAGAATAACTGGATGTCACTTGGGAGGAAGTCTCAAATGATATGAATGTATAACGAGGAATGAATAACTGAATAATTGAATAAATGATATGTGATTATAAAAATTGCTGGCATCGTTGGCATCAAAATATGAACTCAAATATACAAGAATTTACATGATCAATGAACACTGATATTGTAAAATAGCAGTTTAATATCTAATATCGTAAAATATACACGAATTTAAATAATGATATTATTTTCATTGGATTAATCACTAAACCAATATTGAAAATGTACTTTATTTTGTATTAATGAGAAGAAGGGAAATGCAGCGATCTTTCGCAAGATCTTGAAAACAAGTGGAAGACAGGTGGCAGAAGTTATCCTCATACCGGAGACCTGGCTTCAATGCATATATCAGAGTGGGCCCTAACGGAAGCACTTAAGGGCCAAGTGGTGTAATTAAACTGGGCGACTGATTAAGATTGCCAACAAGAACTGTTGGAGATCATCCGACTAGTTTCTTCATAGTCTCTTCCTAAATAATTTTGCTCAGAGGCTTTAGTAAGAGACACCTGACTTGTTTACTACGCAATAGATTGAACCAAACACTGCGTGCTTGCGAAACGAATCTCCTGCCATACAGTCACGGTAGTGATGCGCAATATTCTATGGTGAAGCCAATAATGCCATTTTCAATATCAGTTCTTTAAAGCGGCGAGCTGGCAGAAACGTTGCCTTTCATCATTTCAGGGTCGATAAATTAAGTACCAGTTACGCACTGGGATCGATGTAATCGACTTAATCCCTTTGTCTGTCCTTGTGTGTCCCATCTATGTTTAGCCCCCTGTTGGCAATAAAGAAATAAGAAACGTTAGCACGCCGGGCAAAATGCTTAGCGGTATTTGGTCTGTCTCTACGTTCTGAGTTCAAATCCCGTCAAGGGGTCGATAAATTAAGTACCAGTTGCGTACTAGGGTCGATCTTGGTCCCTTTCCCAAAAATTTTGGACCTTGTGCCTTGAGTAGAAAAGAATATCCGTTCTTCTTTTCGTTAGAGGATCAATTCAATGAATTCAATTTTTGCGAGGGTTAAAGAATCTAACCTTTCGTCAGACGTATGGCAAAGGTTCACAATCTTCACTCTTAACCGCAGCTGAACTTATTAAACATTTCTAGAATTTTCCTACTGCTTCTTAGTAATAATAGTGCTTATTTCTAAGACCACAAAACTAGAATGTATTCGATATCATTACATAACTAGTACTATACTATCAACCTTGAGAGGATGAAATGTAATTAATGGTAATATTGCAATAAAAAATAGAGCCTTCGTTATAGTTTCCACATGTGAATGCAGGAAGCATTAGCCAGGAGTAAGATACTACCAGTAGAGAAAGAGAGATTAAACATGTGACAATAAAGAAGTGGATGACAAACAGTCCTAGAGATAAAGATAAATTACGTGATGGATATTACAAGAGGAATCTTATCTTCAGTTTTTTTTTCTTTTTTGCTTGGCGCTAACACTTTTAACTAATATGTTGAGTCAGGTTCTTGGCTTAACATATTACTCAGATGAAATGCTCTGGGAGGCAATAAGCCATACTTTGACCATATTTTTACAACCTGGGGTTGTACGCTGCAGAGGATAAACAACTTAAAACGGTGCTGCAGGTAGAATTCGGATTTATTAACTGAATTGATATGCTATTGGGATTAGTAAATTGCGCTAAGGCAACCCTGAGGAGAGAAAAATTAATTAAAAGCGCTAATATCATGTTAGATAAAGAAATAGAGTTTAGAGAATTAGATCGAACACAGTGTTACGGATACTTAGGAATTAATGAACTAGACAGAGTAACGCACACACATATACACACATACGAAAGAAAAGCTTAAGACAGAACATTATAAACGCATTATATTAATACTTAAGATAAAGCTAAAAGTAAAAATAAGATGGCAGACATCAATACTCTAGCAGTCTCAGTAATAAGTTATAAGCATAATATTCTTAAGTGGACGTTAAATAACTTAGCAATATTAGAGAGAGAGAAAGAAAAAAGAAAAATAATAACTACATTCATGGTGTACCTACGAATCTTGACAGAATGTTTATATTTATCACAAACACAAACTGTTTTCTTTCTTTAAGGAAGCCAAGAAATACAAAATAGAGACTGAAATACCAGACACTTGTTAGATGAGAAGAGAAAAGAACATTACATATTGTAAAACACTTAACATCCTTGATGAAAATATCACTATAGACTACCATATTTTAGCAAGAAGAGCCCCCTACATAGATAGTAACTGGAGAAAAAGAAAGAAAAGAAATAAGATTGATAGCGACATAGAAAAATCGTAAAATTGTCTGAGAAACCGAAGACTGAAAGCTGAAAGGAAAGAATTATTGACTGTGACACACGGACTCCTCTCTAGAATTGGCCACAAGTATGCAACGAAACAATATATTAAATAACTGCAGATTACATGAAGGTTGTTATCGCGTATGACTTCGTGGCTTTCATACATTGAAAGTTTTGCCTGCATTATGAAATACCAACAGAATGTCGGTGGCATAGACATACACTAGAAAATGTACCAGGGATATCAAAGTGATCAATTACTGTCAGGAAACACCATGAAAGGAAGTATCTGCTTATCAACATATCGGTCCCAACTGATGATGGTATGTTCTTAAATTAAATGGAAAAAATAACTAAATATTAAGTTAAGGGAATAGAGATAATTAGAATAGTGGAACAGAAAATAGAAACAATGCATATAATAAAGAGAACCTTGGGAATGATTTTAAAAGATGTACACAAATATATAGCCAAACCCCATGACTTAAAAATATGCGCAACGTTTAGAAAACTGGATGACTGAACACCGTACACATGTCACATCTTTTCTTTTCAATACAACTAAAAGTACAAAGCACTGCATATGGCCAACACACACAGGATCGTGCGCGGTAGAGAAGCGAAAACACGTAATAAGACTAGTTGATAATGATGATGATGATGGTGGTGATAATAATAATTATAGTTATAAAGGGAAGTGGAGGGAAGAAGAAATGGAAAACGAGTACGATGAAAGAAGTGAAAGAGAAAAGTTGGAAGGAAAAGAAAAGAAAAAAGATTAAAGAGAAAGAAGAAAACAGTGAAGATGGTTTCTTTTCAGTGATTTGAAATGTTACGAATCACGAACACAATCATGAATGTAATTAATTGAATTAAAGCCCTAAAGATGTTTTTAGATAAAAATGGACTCCCTTATTGAATTTGAAAATTGACTCACTCTATTTCGTGACATTTTGGTTGATGAAAATATTTTTAAACAGAGACATAACAGAAACACAAATATGGGCTTAAAAACTTTTTAAAAATTAATTACCAACATCCATTCACCGACCGAGTCATTAGATAAAAGAACATGTCATAAGAAAATCACGCTTGGTTTTGTTTAGGCCCCAGATACAGCATATCTGTCATCAAATGCAACGTAGCTGTGCCCTTCCTATTATTATATTCAAAAATAATTATGACTGAGCTCATATCATTAAGTTTATGTTGCATTTTTAATCAGCAAGTAATTAAACAGAAACAGTTTTAACTATTATTTGCAGCAGGTCAAACACTCACATAAAGCATGTCTCTTTGGTTCGTATTGGCTGACGCTTTTAATATTAAGCTCCAGGACAAATCTGACCTGTCAAACATAACTACCCAGTCTATATTTGGATGGTATACTTATATTACATCTATAGTATATCTGCGATTTCATTATCCAATATGGTTTTCCTTTTTAAAGACAGCAGGAGTGGTCTAAGAGGAAGATTTGGTTACTAAATTGAAACTAGACAAATTTTGACTATGTATTAAAACCGAGCACATTTTATATTTACGTACAAAAGAAGGAAAAAAAAACTTTGATAATGGGATATCACTTACAAAATTTCAGAAAAACCAAAGTTCTCCAAAATTTTGATATAAATTCTTTAGAAATTTTATTAAATTTAGAAATCAATAATAATAATAATACTGCTAATTTAGGAAGTTAAAAGAAAAATTATAGAACATAAATAAAATTTCAGTCCAACCATGTACTATCATAAATAATTTAGGGAAATGTAATTATTCCTTTCAAGCAAGTGGCCATTAATATACAGTTTATTTAAACAATGTATCTTCCTTTATTACAACAATCCTTTATTAAAAGTATTTAAAAGATGTATATCATCGTGTAACAATGCAGTTTTGTGTTACAAAAAAAATGCATTAAATCCACGAGTTAAAGTATAAGATTAATTACATGAGTAATACTAATATAAATTCTCCAAAAGTGAAAGGTAGAAAATGGAAACTTATTTGGTTTAATGGTCCATTTAGCCTTACTGTAAGATTAATATCACTAAACAACCATTGGATTTATTAGATATTTTCAGAAAATGCATACATTTAAAAAAAAATCTGTCGAAACAAAATTCGTTATGCTAATGTCAGAGGAGGGAAAAACAAGAGGTACTTCTTCTCTGGTGATCACTCAACAAATTATGAAGGGGTCTGTGTGAAGGCGTTCCCAATTCTCTCCATTCCCCCGTAAAGGCAAGAGCGTAAGAGTAATATATTTGCATTCTGATACTTAATTTATATAATTCTAATCACGCATAATTAATTACAGAGTAAAAGCTTTCTAATATGTTTGGATTTAATACAGTACATCTGATTTACGCTCTTTGTGCTTATATGTATGAACGTATGTATGTATGTATGTATGTATGTATGTATGGCTTACTGTCTGTCTGTCTGGATAGATGAGTGTATGTATGTATTTACATACATGAGTACACACAAAAATGACCGTTGACTGAACACTATTCAATTTTTTTTCTCCGTGTTTTTCTCCTTGTCTCCGTATTCTTTCTGTTGAAAAGCGTAGCTCGAAACGTCAAAGACTTTCCGTATTCCCGAGCGTCATACTAATATATACTTTTGTTATTTACACCACCTGTCCTCGTCTGTTGTTATTATTTGTATATTCTCCCATATATATATAT
>NC_068991.1:63861528-63864855 GCF_001194135.2 Octopus bimaculoides
GAGAGAGAGAGAGAGAGAGAGAGAGAGAGGGAGAGAGAGAGAGAGAGAGAGAGATGCACGCATACACACAAACACACACAGACTTACACAAACATGTAAATATTCATATGCCTGTGCGTGTTTGCAGTGTTTATGTGAACATGTGTCACTTGAATGTGATCCGTCAAACCATTTCTTAATATTTTGAAATTATTTCATCCTTACTTTCAGGACCACTACGAATTGCCGCCATATTTTTTCTTCCCCTTACTAAAAATCCAAGCTGAATTTATTGGGAATTTTCTACCTACACCATTCAGTACATCTTCTATCTGAATTATTTCATGAAGAAATCTTATTTTACTTATTATATTTTCCCGTAGGTTTTAAACTACCGAGTTCTCTTTTAAGAATACAGAAAAACTAAAAGACGAATTTGTCCTCGAATGAGCTCATCTCCATTACACAATATTTATATATCATTTATCAATATTGGTTTCAAATTTTGACTCGAGGACAATAATTTCAGATGAAAGAGTAAGTCGAGTACGTCGACTCTAGTGATCAACTGGTACTTATTTTATCGACCCCGAAGGGATAAAAAGTGAAGTCGACCTCAGCGGAATTAGAACTGAGAACGTAAGAAATGCCGCTAAACATTTTTCCCGGCGTGCTAACGATTCTGTTAGCATATATGAATATAATTATGAATATAATTAACCATTTACCAACATTAATTATAATTTGGGTTTACGTTCGAAATCCGGTAAACAAAATACTGAAGTTTACTCTTTCCTTTGCTTATAAAATATTTCAACTTGAGTTGAATATTAACGGTTCCTGAGTTCGACCCAAGACCAGCAATTATAAGGGGAGAGAATTGGTCGATACCATGGACCCCCACCCCCTAAACAGTTCACTGATAATTTATTTTATCGACTAAATAAATTAAAGGATGAAAGGCAAAGTTGATCGCCCCGGGATTAGTACTCGGAATGTAAAGTGTTAGAAGAAAAATTGTTTATCTACAAAGCTGCCTAGCAATCTATCTACTTAGCAATCTTACGTATGTATGTATGTATGTATGTATGTATGTATGTATGTATGTATGTGTGTGTGTATGGATGTATGTATGTATGTATGTATGTGTGTATGGATGTATGTAGGTATGTATCTATCTGTCTGTCTGTCTATTTATCTGTCTATCTGTTTGTCTGTCTTTTTGTCTGTCTGACTGTGTGTCTGTGTGTGTGTGCATGTGTGCGCACGCGTGAGCGTCTGTGGATAGTTTAGAAAGAAGGAAAATACATTCAATACTTACAGTACTGATTGCAAGTTTTATTAGACTTCAAGGTGTCTCAAATTGTTACTTTGAGACTCACGTTACCGATTATAAAACGATCGAAGAAGGGGACCAACGTGAGAATATATAAGCAAAGTTCGTCTGTCATTACGTTCTGAGTTCGAATTTTGCAGAGGCCGCCTTTGACTTCCATCCTTTCAGGGTTGATAAAACATATCAGCTAAGAACAGGGGTCCAATGTAATCGATTTTCCCCCTCCCACGAAATTGCTGATCTTGTGCCAAAATTTGAAATCAATATATAAGCAAAGTATTCGTTCACACATCTGAATATGATTTGCCTTCAAGATTTGATTGACTGCCTATTGTCTATTGTCTTTGTCTATTGCCACATACAGAGCACGTAATGCATTCATCTATTCACATACAAGATCGCATGTTTTTTAATATACAATGTGTCATACGTATAAATCACACAAAAGCATGGCAGCAGCTATTCTTAATGCGGTTTTACATTTAATGAATAACTGGATGTTTCTTTCCAATATGCGGCGATATATCAAGGTATGACAAATCCATTGTGTAGAAACTAAACGTTTTTAAGCAAAAGGTATTTGGGAATTTCTCAATGAATGTTGATGGAATATGTGCAAAAAGTTACCAATTCCGATCTTCCACTAAAAATATCGAAGCATTGTTAAACTTCTCTGAGAGATTTAACATAGCGAAACGTATTTTATGAACTGGTTAATTACTTAATTGTTAATATCGTCCTTCTTTAAGTTTCAGATATATTTGAGCAATTTTGTGGTAACTTATGAATTTTAAGTATATTGTAGGATCGATTTTTTTTCAAGGGATTTTCAGTAAGTCCTATATATAACGTTTAGTTTTATTTTATTTGTAAGACAGACCTTATCTCAATAAAATAATGATTTTGAGATATATATAATATCGAAAGGAAAAACATTTGTTTTGTTGCAATTATTCAAAGATATTTAAATATTTTTACTAGAATAAATTTTTCTGTTTATTTTACCTGTAGAAAAAGCGAAAGTTTTGGTGAAATTGTATCTCACCTTAATGATTTTTGTAAAATTCTGTAATATCTTTTACCTTCGGAAAAATACATATTTATAAGGTTTAGGAAAATAATGGTAATTTTCGAAACAGCATTTAAACTATATACAGAAATTTTACTATGAATTTTCTCCGCATTTTATTTGCATTCTTTGAATATTAGTGCTGTTGTGTATATGTTATGCTGTTTTGAAGCCAATGTCATTCAGTGCATCATTGTAATAATGAGCAACGTTATTAAAAGTTTGTTTGACTAAGGCAATCTGGATGTGCGCTCACTATTGTCATTAACTAAGGTTTTAAGAAGGCAGCGAGCTGGCTGAATCGTTAGCACGTAGGGGGAAATGCTTAGCAGTATTTCATCTTTCTTTAGGTTCTGAGTTCAACTTCCACCGAGGTCGACTTTGACTTTCATCCTTCCTGGGTCGATAAATAAAGTACCCGCTGCGTACTGCGGTCGATCTAATCGACTGGGTCCCCCCCCCAAAAAAAAAATTTCGGGCCTTGAGCCTAACGTAGAAAAGATTAACTAAGATTTTTAAGGATTAATGAGTGATGGTTGAAATGTATATACTGTATTTTTTTGTTATTTATCAATGCTACAACTGTATTAGTAATAAGTACTCTCTGCGCTTTTATGTGTTTCGGATATACGACACTGGAGACAAGGAAATATTGTGTGCTGTTGCTTGTGGCAGTTGAAGAGTTGAATGTGCGAGGCATTTTAAAGATACAGAAAAACTTTAACTCCTTACACTATAAACTCTCCGCCTGGTGCGTAACTACAAAGTAAAACCGTGGTTAAGGCTAGGATATAACCCCACCGTCGTTCTAAAAATCCAGGCACCACAATGATGGAGAGTATATATAAAAAAATTGTCAGGCAAAAGAAGTGAAGTAAGGGAATATATGTTTATACCATTTGTTAACAAATATTCTCTCACTTCTCTTATCTTGTGAATTTAT
>NC_068991.1:63865194-63867650 GCF_001194135.2 Octopus bimaculoides
TATATATATATATATATATATGGAGGCGCAATGGCCCAGTGGTTAGGGCAGCGGACTCGCGGTCATAGGATCGCGGTTTCGATTCCCAGACCGGGCATTGTGAGTGTTTATTGAGCGAAAACACCAACAGCTCCGGCAGGGGATGGTGGTGAACCCTGCTGTACTTTTCACCACAACTTTCTCTCACTCTTCCTTCCTGTTTCGGTTGCACCTGTAATTCAAACGGTCACACTGTGTCACGCTGAATATTCTCGAGTATTACGTTAAGGGTACACGTGTCTGTGGAGTCCTCAGCCACTTGTACGTTAATTTCACGAACAGGCTGTTCCGTTGATCGAATCAACTGGAACTCTCGACGTCATAAGCGACGGAGTGCCAACACACATATATAACTCCACCGTCATTCTAAAAATCCAGGAAGCTCAATGATGGAGAGTATATATAAAAAATTATCAAGCAAAAGAAGTAAAGTGAGGGAATATATGTTTATACCATTTGTTAATAAATGGTATAAACACATATTCTCTCACTTGTCTTATCTTGTGAATTTATATGTATATGTATGTGTGTGTGTTTGTGGATGAAAAGATCTTATGGCTTATTGCTTAATGTTCCACATAGCGGGATTAAAACTATAACCAGGTGATTTAGAAGCAAATTTATTGAATATGCGGCCATTCCAGATCCGGGTATAGAGAAAGTAGCTGGTTTAGAGAAACAATAATCGATAATAAATGCGTCAAATTTTGGCACAAGGTTAATAATTTTAGAGGGGAAGGGTCTGTCGATTATGTTGAGCCCAGTACTTGACTTATTCTTTATTTTATCGATCCCGAAAGAACGAAAGGGAAAGTTGACATCAGCGGGATTTGAACTCAGGCCATATAGAATCAGAAAAAATACTGCAAAGATTTTTTTCTGATATTCTAACAATTCTGTTGGTTCGCAGTTTCATAATCGGTAATAATGGTAGCCGTAGACATCATGAAGAGAGGATATCGCTCGGTCATGGATGAAAGATCATCACCCAATTAGTTAGATGGCCAGATATCTTTTGATGCGGTCTGTTACGCTTATGCGTTTAGCAGAAGCAACAGAACATTTTATGAGATTAGAAATGGCCTTACCGCATTTTTTTTCTAAATCCTTTATATTAGCGATGTTTCCATATCAATGCGGCAATGCGATGATTATATCAAAATCTTCTTTAATCTGCACGTGAGGTGTTATTCGATAAAACCTCTTAAGCTGACGTTAAGAATAATCAGGAGTTTGTGTTGATACTCTTAGGACTATAACCGACCAACCGACCTAATATACTCAACACGTGACATTAATTCTATTGATAAAATTAACGAGGATACTGGAACAGTGCAGGCTGCTTAGAGTGTAGAAAGCTGAACTAACTGAACAAAGAAAGCCAGATTAAATGTATTTCAGTGCATAATTTCACTGTATTTTGAGTTCGAAATCATGTCAGTGTGTATTTTCTTCGCCATGCAACAGTTGCTTAAATCAATATTCCTAAAAAACATCGTAGATATCTTTTATCTTTTACTTGTTTCACTCATTGGATTGCAGCCATACTGAAGTAATGGTTTTAGTGAATCAGACTGACTCCAATGCTTATTTTAAAGTTTGGTACTTATTCTATCGGTCTTTTTGCCGAACCGCTACGGAGATGTAAACAAACCAACACCGGTTATTAAGCGGTGGGAGGACAAACGCAGACACAAGGACGCACAGAATATTTCGGCAGGTTTTCACACTTTCCGTTTACCAAATTCTCTCACAAAGGGCTATGATAGAAGACATTTGACTAAGGTATCGCGGAGTGGGATTGAACTCAAATCCACATGGCTGCAAGGCGAACTGCTTAACAACACAGACATGTCTGAGCTTAAATATGAATAGAACTATGATAAGAGTATTAAAGGTAGAAATCGACCGATATTTATATTTGAGAAATAGAAGTAGAAATCAGATGAAAATAATTGAATCAGAATTAATTACTTGTCCTACACTCTGTTACAAATTAATACGACATTCATCGATTACTGACGTAATATGTTCAATATTACTAAGGCGGCGGGCTGGCAGAAACGTTAGCACGCCGGGCGAAATGCTTAACAGTATTTCGTCTGTCTTTATGTTCTGAGTTCAAATTCCGCCGAGGTCGACTTTGCCTTTCATTCTTTCGAGG
This sequence comes from Octopus bimaculoides, assembly GCF_001194135.2. NCBI lineage: Eukaryota > Metazoa > Mollusca > Cephalopoda > Octopoda > Octopodidae > Octopus > Octopus bimaculoides. Next base: position 63,867,398 of record NC_068991.1, read on the forward strand.
TCGATAAATTAAGTACCCGTTGCGTACTGAGGTCGATGTAATCGACTTAATCTCTTTGTCCGTCCTTGTTTGTTCCCTCTATGTTTAGCCCCTTGTGGGCAATAAAGAAATAAGAAACGTTAGCACGCCGGGCGAAATGCTTAGCGGTATTTCGTCTGTCTTTATGTTCTGAGTTCAAATTCCGCCGAGGTTGACTTTGCCTTTCATCATTTCGGGGACGATAAATTAGGTACCAGTTGCGTGCTAGGATGGA
>NC_068991.1:63867794-63868954 GCF_001194135.2 Octopus bimaculoides
TTATATAATGTCATCACGATGGAAGGACTTAAAGGCCATAAGCTTTTCCCGTTCCTTCAGAATAATCTAAGGAAGGAACATGTATTGCTATATGAAATCATTTCCATGAAAAAAGGTAAATTTCAGATCCTAGTCACCCATGATAACAGACCTGTGATCGAAAGCACACCAGGTACGACCACTCTGCTTTTTGGGGGATATTAAAGATTATATTGTCCAATGTGACCTTACTTTTTATTAATATAGTACGTGTGATTTCGGTAAGATTTGGCTACTGACGCTAGGGACTGCATATAGATTCCCCTACCACCCTGAGCATCCAGTGTGTGTGTGTGTGTGTGTGTGTGTGTGTGTGTGTGTGTGTGAAATTCCATATGTAAACCCTCTAGAATATGCTTGATCAATATATATTTTATCTGCCTCACAAAATTTAATAAGTTATTGTATCGAAGATTGTATCGAAGATTGTATCGAAGATTGTATCGAAGATTGTTCGATAGCTAAGGGCGAGATATCGACCATCAATTATCGATGCATTCCATCTATGTCTACGTAAATATGTCTCTATTTTGTCAGCTGAGCAGAATATAATTCACTCAGAACATCTAACAAGTCTGAAACACGTACACCGCTTTGCCTCAATCGGTTTTACAGACAAGATCCACGCCTGTCTGTACAATTTTTATTTTCCAATAATTTCAGTCAGCTGATTTTGTTGGAATTTACGACTTCGCTTATTCTTTTACTCTTTTACTTGTTTCAATCATTTGACTGCGGCCATGCTGGAGTACAACCTTTAGTCGAACGAATCGACCCCAGCACCTATTCTTTGTAAGCCTAGTACTTGTTCTGTTGGTCATTTTTGCATGCGTGACGCACATGGAATGGATTTCTTTTGAGGTGAGATGCCTGAACTCACTAGCCGATGAATTCGTAAGTGCCTTTTCTTCTCGTTGGTTTTTGGTGTCGCATGGCCAGAAATTACCGTGAATTTTTTTAGAGACACTTTCAAATTTATCAGAATATTGGGCTGAAGAGTCGGAATAGAGTAATCTCTTAACCGCGAAACGTTCGTATCCAATTCACTAAAGGCAGGTTTGTTTTTGCTTTTCACTCTGGTTTTTTGTTCTATGTGTGCCATAAATATCGCCATCCGTTTA
>NC_068991.1:63869688-63874174 GCF_001194135.2 Octopus bimaculoides
TATCTTGTCCACGGACAAACAAACACGACTGAAAACAATACCTCTACCTTCGCTAAGGCGGAAGTAATAGTAGTAGTAGTAGTAATAATAATAATAATAATAATAATAATAATAATAATAATAATAATAATAATAACAATAATAACAATAATAATAATGAAGATAATGATGATGATGATGATGATGATGATGATGATGATGGTGATGATGCATGTTATTACCTACATTTATATTTAAAGAACTGGGTGTTAGCATTCTTTATATATAATTGCTCCTCGTCAGCCTTCTAACATGTGAATGTCTTCAGGCTAATGATTTTTATTCCTCGCTTCGTCACAAGAAACTGTTATCTTTATAACGTCAGTAGTTATAAAGGGAATATCTACTTGTAAGAAACTAGTGAGGTTGTGAGAGCGATATGTATTGGAAAAGACTAATCAAATGAAGGTCGATTCTTCACTTTTAGTTATCAAATATTCTTTGATATAATCACAATACGTTTCCACATTGACGCTAAACAGATGTTGATTGAGTATATTGTGTATCATTAACACGTATTTTGTTCAAGATAACGCTGTACTGCTGGTACTTTTAGCGATATATGTGTATGTTGGTGCATATAATGTATATATATATATATCCAAATAAAAGTATGTATATATCTATTTATCGAAATATGTATCTACATGCACCTATCTATCTACACAAACATATATATTCATATATGTATGTCTCTCTCATACCCCCTCTCTCTCTCTCTAAATGTATATATATTGCACTGCCTTGTCTCTGGATCATATCAGTGGACTGGAGAGTTACTATGAGGCTCTGCGCAAGCCTTATTGGACCTAAAGCTTTAAGTTTTGTTATCGCCACCGAGGCGACTATCCGATGCCCGGTCTAGCCGGAGGGCTCCACGGTGAGCATGAAAGCCGCAGACTCGAACCTGGATGAAGTCAACTGCTGGTGCAATTACCTTAAACACGGGCGTTGCTGGCATTTTCACATGGGCAATGGTCATTGATGGTCATCCTCGGTCACGAGTGGATAACTATCATCATCGTCATCATCATATATAGACGTACACTTAGATACACAATCACTTATGCTGATTGTGTACACTGTGATATAATGGTCCTGTGGTGGCCTGACATAAATATTCACGAACACACAGTCACACACACACACACACACACACACACACACACACACACACACACACACACACACACACACACACACACACACACACACGTATGTATGTATATGTAGTTGTCATTGCTAAGTCCAGGGTTACATTTTCCTTCATGCCGAAACTATTGCAAACCTTGAATGGTGAGAGGTATTTACAGATTGTTTCGAAGTAGTGGAATTTGAATCGTGTCTTTCTCGTATCCTCTACTCAAATGCAGGACATTGTTTCTCGAGATATATAGTTTCAATTTTCCCCCAATTATCTATTAGGTATCAGAAAGCCTTTCGGTGCTGACAAATTAATAAACTTCTTATACCTCTGCAATGGGGATGCCGTTACCCACAAATATTTGAGATCGAATTTAGAAGAAAAGCCACTCGACTGACTGATAAAGATTCAATCAACAAATACGGCTTGATCATTATGCCACAGGCGCATTCAACCCCTTACCTCTTCTATCAGCATTACAACGGCATCTACTTTCCTGAAGTGGCTATATACACCCATTCTTAACATATGCTTGATCGTCCACGCTTGTATTTTCTCAACCAGTTATCTTACTCTTTTCTAACTTCCAAGGTTCAGCACTGAGCACTATACAAAAAGTCTCTTGGGAATTTTCTCTCAATTGTATATATATATATATATATATATATATATATATGTATGTATGTATGTATGTATGTATGTATGTATGTATATATGTTGTGTCTTCAGAGAAAAATCAACAGATCTTCACACTGAATATATATAAATATCACCAAACAGTCTGAAAGAGCCTGTCTCACATTTTCTGATAAAACAGTCAGAAGTGAAATAACCCACATTATTCCTTAGAGACACCGCTGAATACGTCGTCTTTTTGTAATGAATCAAGGACCGGCTAGTCTGGTGATAGCCATCATCTTCCTTCTGTCTCTTGAAAATTGTCGAATTGTCAGGTACTAAACTTCAGACGAATGTCATTTTTGGAATCTTTTCAATAATTCTAACTATTCTTCCAAGTCGGATATTTCATTGTTGACTTGTCTCCATTTTTTTGTGATATTTATCAGTCATCTAATTCATCTCATACCATTCTCCACTCTATTTCTCTTGTTCTTTCTGTTCTTAGTTTTTCTCTCTTCTTCTCTCTCTCTTTCTCAATATTTCTCGACATCTTTACTCCACTTCTCATCCATGCAATATTCTTTATTTTCTTCTCCAAATCTTCAATTGAAACTTTCCTTTTGTCTTTTGAATCTTTCTTTTAAAAAATTTCCAGCCTAGTATCGATTAACTTGCTTAACAGTTGAAATATATTGACGTAAGGGAAGGAAATAGAGTGATGGTACTGAAGTTGGTGTTAGTGGTGGGGATTTTACAGGTGGTTGGGAGGGGAATGAAGAAAAAGCGAATAAGGCCAGAAATCAATGTTGCTTCACACAAGTGATTATTGGACAGAAGATTGCAATTCTGTTAATTTTTTTTCTTTTCTTTTCAAATTCGACAAACTCAAGCTGATAGAAATAACAACAACAACAACAACAATAACAACAACGAAATCACAACATTAAAATAAAATAAAATAAAATAATAATAATAATAATAATAATAATAATAATAATAATAATAATAATAATAATAATCGCTAAGAGAATGCAGTACTTTCATATAAGGAAGAACAGTTGTGATTTTAATTTTGATGTTCTGGTTTTTCTTTGTTATATGGTTTGTTTGTTATTTTACAGTTTTTTTTTTTTAGATATTCAGCCATGAATTCGGAGCAGAGGAAAGATGCAATATATTGGTAATCTAAATTGTCATATATAAAAGATATGAAGATATTATCGAGAAAGTTTAATAAACGATATAAAAGAGAATAAATAGAATAAGATAATATACAAGAGAAAATACGAATATATGAATAAATTATTAAAATAACACACATTTTCTTTCTCTTGTAATCTTATATTATTATTCTATTTTAAATTTACTTTCACTATTTCTATTCACAGAATTTGTTAATATGTTGATACTAATTCAATGCGAAGTTAGCAGCCTATAAAATTCTTAACTGCATATGTATAGCAACGCATGAATTACACCATTATCGGCCATTATTCATAAACTATACGATCGTGTCTTGATTTTTCTCAAACTCTTCAGATTTTAACTAATCGAAACTGAAGGGTTTCTTTTTTGTTCTGTGAAATTATTTCAGTCGAATTAAATACCATAAAACATATTTAAAATGAAAAAAAAAAATTTTTTTCTTGATGTCTATTGGGAACATTAAAATAAAAAAAAAAAAAAATAGAATGAAATAAAATGAAATAAAATGAAATAAAATAAAAGGGAAATGTGATAGTGAAGAATATGAATCATATACTTACCATTTTCTATTTGCTCCTAATTTTCGGTAAAAAAAAGCTTAAGAAACCAAGTGTAGGATAATATGTGACACACGAAAACCAGCTGAAGAAATGGTGAAATACGATATGCAAAAGTGTTTTATCCGAGCTAAACCGGAAGTGAACCGTATTGATGTCAAAGAATAGAAGAGAAAAAGATGAAAATGTAAGAGATAGTGTGATGTAGAAAAATAAAAATGAACAGGTGGACAGATGAACAGGTGGGCGGGGTTGGTTGTGGATAATCAAAGTACGTTTACCTGTTCAAATTAAGTAGTGTAGTGGTTCATACGCATACAACGATATACTCGCTTTTTAAGCCTTACCTCGAGGTACACTTACGTAAATTGACATAAACCTTTTACACGAACGCACACGTATATACACACATACGCACATACTCACGCATACTCGTGCACACATATACTCACAAACGCATTAACTTAGACACATATATATACATACACACACTCTGATAAATGCACATGTATGAAAAAATCACTTCCACACATTCACACGCACGAACACGATAAAAGTCATGAGAAAAATACGCACACATAGACAAGCTGCCACAGACTCTCACATCTGTTTTACACATACACAAATATACGTACACAAAACGCACATATACGCACACAAGCAAGCAAAATGATTCACACACACACATGGACACATAAATATGCATGTCCAGTCATACGCACACACACACACACAAACACACACACACATACATATACACACACACTCAGAAACACGTAGTCACACGTATACACAATATAAACACACATATTCACAAACACCTTAACATATACTCACTCTCATATATGCACATGTATATAGTATGTATATATATACATACATACATACATACATATATATATATATATATATATATATA
>NC_068991.1:63875534-63878028 GCF_001194135.2 Octopus bimaculoides
CTTTCAGTTTCCGTCAACCAAATCCGCTTACAATGCTTTGGTTGGCCCGAGGCTATAGCAGTGGGACTGAACCCGCGGTGGAACTGAACCCGGAACCATATGGTTCTTGTTTAAGTTCTTGTATAAGAATTAATAAATTTTTACTCTTACAAAAGTAGTAACCCATTAGATTGATGCAAAATTGTCTTTATCATAACTAAACATAAAAACAAACCTTAATATCTATCTATCTATCTATCTATCTATCTATCTATCTATCTATTTATCTATCTATCTATCTGTCTGTCTGTCTGCCCCTCTGTCTGCCTGTCTGCCTACTTATTGTGTTATTATGTCACCTGTCTTTTAGTCCTTAAACTGCGGCCATAGTGGGGCAACGCTTTGAAGGTATTTCTAACCAAACACATCGACCCCCGATACCTACTTTTTCTAAAGCCAAGTACTTACTCGATCGGCTACATTCGAAGGAACATGCATATACTGGCTTCAAATTTTGGCACAATGCCAGCAATTTCGTGATGGTAGCAGCAAGTCGATAACATCGATCTCAGTGCTCAACTGGTATTCATTTTATCGACGCCAAACAATGAAAGGCAAAATTGACTATGGCAGAATTTGAACTCAGAACGTATGACTATCATAAAATTCGATTACAGTAACACACTGACAATATGTTTCATATCTATACATACACAACAACCATATACGAAGAGGTGCTGAAAAGTTCCTCGCTTTGGGTAAAAGAAATTACAGGAGGATCAGTTAATTGTGACTTTATTCAACATACCTCCCCTCTCAGATTCACACACGTGTTACAGCGGTTCCTCAGCTTCTCTAAGCCCTGTAAAAGAACTCAGAAGGTTGGGCCTCCAACTAGGCCTTTTGCGATACCCTTAAATCTAGGAAATTTTCAGCATCCCCTCGTATATCCGGCTATATATAACATACACGCACTGACCTCACGCATAATCGCACAAACAAACCTTAAACTTGCTTGTGTATGTAAGTGCGTGTGTATGTGTGTGCAGTTGTGTATGCATGCGTGTGTTAGTTTATTTACCATTCACTTAAGTTCTCTGGAGGTATTTTCACATCAACGAAGACGATCCTCAAACCAAAAAGCAGTTTTCGTTTATATCACCCGATTCGAATATCGATTCTTTTGAAATGGTGGCCAGTCAAAAGCTGCACTGTGTTTAAGATGTAATATCGTGACATCACTAATGTGTAATTTCTGGGAGCTGGCGGGCAAAGCAAATCACGAGATCGGTTTGCAGAAATTTGCAGAAACATGTCTTGTCCTAGTACAAAATAGCTACATTCACAAGTGCTTTTTTTGTGATTTTCCTAAGTTCATTTATTCCATTTTTGTAGTTATCATGAGATCTAATAACGCAGCCCCAAATATTTAATCTTATTGAGAACTTTATGGTATTATACCTCGAGGTAGATAGGTTAGAATGTGAAACATTAACGCATTAGAAATAATATATTTCTAAATTTCTTAGAGAGATTTATGTAGTAGCAACACAATAAAGTGATAGCATGTTGTCAACTTAATGTGACAGTCCCATAAAAGGGAAGAATGCTACTGTTTCCTGTTGGACTTGAGACATTTCTAACAGGAAACGGTGTTTCCTAGGGCTGAATAACAATAGCCTTCTTCCCTATAATCAGACTGTCACATTAAGTTGACAACATGCTATCACATTAGCACATTAGTATCCACACCGGCCATATTTTACGCTCGACCTGACCAAATTAGGCTTATTACACCTTCCCTACAATGTCATAAGCAATCGCATCATTGAAATCTTAAAGCTACAAGATAATATATGATAAATTGAAAGCAATGTAAATAGACAAACATTACCTTTGAATAATCTGAATGCTAAGGGGTTAAACACATTTACAGCTGATAACTCCCTACCTGTTCTCTCTTTCTTTCTTTCTTCCTTTCTTTCTCGTTTTCTTTCTTTCTTTGTTTCTTTCCCTGATGTGTGTGCGTGTGCATGTGTGTTTGCGGGCGTGTATAAAAATAGCGAGACTAGTAGTGGTCTGTGTTTGTAAAAACTATATTTATTGGTAAAGTTTAAAGTTCTTATGCTGCTGGGATAATAGCTTATTGTATGTGAGCTTTATAAAAAAAAAACAAAAAAAAAACGCTCTGAGAAGGTTTTTACTATTTAATTCCTTTTTGTTTTCTAAATTCTTATATTCAATAATATTGTGTGTGAGAGAGTGTGTGAGAGAGTGTGTGTATGTCTGTGTGTGTGTATAAATGAAAACTAGTGAGGTGGTAGTACGGCACTCGTTGTATTTTTGAATACAAGTAGTGTATAGGTATGGCTGGGCTTCTACTATCCCCATGTCTGAGAATCACTAAGTAGATGCAAAATATTATAACGTACAGACAAGGCAAATTCATCAATCAGACTCTTCAAGGTAATGTTTCAATGATTGAGACAAATATAAGAATATATATATATATATA
>NC_068991.1:63878422-63879097 GCF_001194135.2 Octopus bimaculoides
ATATATATATATATACATATATATATATATACATATATGTACATACATGTATATATGTATGTTTGTATGTATATGTGTGTGTGTGTGTGCGTGTGTGTGCGTGTATTTATACACATACATATATACATATATATATTGATTGTTTTTATGTTCAGTTATGGTAAAAGCAATTTTACATTAATCTGAAGGATTACTTCGTACTTTTGTAGAGTAAAAATTTATTATTCTTCAACAAGAACAGTATTGACAGTAACTTTGGAGTTTTTGCCAGCTAAGCCATCATTGGACGATGATGGGTTATCTATTTACGTTAATATCATTTTTCATAATAATATTATTAATCTAATAACAATTTGATTCGGCTTCATGCAAATTAAAGTTCTGTGCTGTCATCAATCGAAGCTTTCTCGTCGGTTACCGAAGACTGACGCGCCGGGTGGGGTTTACGGGTACACGAAACTTGAAGCTGCGTGCAACCGAATGAAACTGTTATTAAATTATGTATGTATGAATGTATGTATGTATGTACGTACGTACGTGTGTACGTATGTGAGTTTGTATGTATGTATGTGTGTGTGTATATGGGACTGAGACCGAAACCATGTGATTGATTTTTGCCTACACATCCCCACCTATATGTGTGTGTGGGTGAGTGTTTATAATATATATATATAT
>NC_068991.1:63880820-63881997 GCF_001194135.2 Octopus bimaculoides
ATCAATACCAGCAGATGACAACGTTTCTCTAAAAGAAATGGAAAAACTTTCAAATTACAAAGACCTGGAAATAGAGGTAACTCGAATGTGGAATCTAAAAACAGAAACAATTCCTATTATAGTAGGTGCCTTAGGTATAATAAAAAAATATTCAGACAAATACATAACAAAAACACCAGGACTTACAAATATATATAACATACAGAAAATTGCACTACTGGGCACTGCACACATCCTACGCAAAACACTTTCAATACAGTAACCATAAGAACACCACAGCAAACTACAGCACATACCCAAGGCGCACAGAGCTGCGCTCGGTAGTGAAGTGAAAGCACGTTATAAAAATAAAACTACTGAACAATAATAATAATAAGAAGAAGAAGAATTACTATTATTATTATTTTTGATATATGCCACAAGGGAATGTTGTAGGATGTGGGTGATGGGTCTCTGTAATCGACCCCAGTACTTATTTTATCGACCCTGAAAGGTTGAAAGGTGAAGTTGACCTTCGTGGAATTTGAACTCAGAATGTAACAGCAGACAAAATACCGCTAAGCATTTCACTCGGCGTGCTAACGATTTTGCCAGCACGCCACCTTCATGATGATGATGAAGATAATAATAATAATAATAATAATAATAATAATAATAATAATAATAATAATAATAATAATAATAATAATAATGATAATAATAATAATAATAGTAATAATAATAATAATAATAATAATAATAATAATAATAAAAACTGCACGTTAACTACAGTCATAATATATTTGACCAAGGGTCTGTTTCATCAGTATTGGACGGGGAAGTAAAGAAACAACAAGAAAAATCAACGGTAATTATGTCCATTCTTCCGACAGACAATTATTATTAATAAACGTTTGATGGCTTCTTAATCCGGATTGGGTTTGAGAAAGAGTCAGTTTTCGTTAATCTCTCACTGAAACTGTGTTAGGGTGGATAAATTGCAGGTCATTTCAATGTGAGTCTTTCAGTCCACTGTCGCACTGCGGTAGATTTTGCACATGCTCTTTATCTGTATGTATGTGTGTGCGTGTCTACTTGTATGTATGCATGTAAGTAGGTGAGTATTTTTGTTTATTCTGTATATGTGTGGGTGCGAGCATATGTATATATATATATATATATATATATATATATATAT
>NC_068991.1:63882452-63885126 GCF_001194135.2 Octopus bimaculoides
ATATATATATATATATATATATAGAGAGAGAGAGAGAGAGAGATAGATGCATCGTCTATATATATACACATAAATACATATATATATATATATAGACGTATTTATACCTACACACAATTATACGTATATATATGCGCTGCGTGTTTTTTTGTTTTTTTTATCCGTATTTTTCTGTAGTCTGTGCGCATGTGCCTTTGTGCGTGTGTACATGTGTTTGTGTGTCTGTTCCACTTTGATTTTCTTATAGAACGTCGGTGACTAAAAAGAACCAGTTTGAAAATACTGATTATAATCATCGCCTCTCTGTTTATCCTTAGTATGTTTATGTTATTGTTTAATTTCAGGACTGCCTTGACCCAATAGGCCTATGATGATAAATCTTACAGGCCTAACCGTCCATTTCTTTGTTTTTTTTTATATCTTGAGCTACATTACTCTTTTGTTGAAGCAGTTGCGTGAGCTTCGAAAATAAATTGGGCAGTTATTTCTAGTAGCTTGAGCAAATTGACAGCTCATAGCTTGTTGGAGGAGATACAAGCTTTGTCTTGTTTAAAAAATATTCTTTTACTCCAATACGTTTGCTGTTTCTCATTATCAATGAACTACGAGCTAATGCCGGCGCTGTGCCTTCACATTCAAGAGCTTTGACGTCGACCAGAACTGCAGGCCTATCCCTCGATAACGTTTCTTGCCGATACCTCTTAACTTTGCAAGACTATCTTTTATTCTAAGACAACGTATGTTGCAAGTTTTTATCTTCCTTACTTGCTAGCCCAAGAATTTCGGAATGCGTGTAAAGTCTTAAAATCTGCAAGGGACAAGTGGACTGTTTTTTTACCTGGCCTCTAAAAAAGAATCTCTCCTACACTACAGCACATGCTGTATCGCATGGCACCTTTCTGCTTGGGTTGTATTAAGTCTTTCTAGTCGTTGGTTCTTAGTCGCCACACATCAGCATGACGCCGTTTCTCTAGTCGTTTCCTTCATGAGCTCTTGAATAACGAGGATTTTATACGTTAATCTAACCAGAGAAGACACGGGTTTTGTAAGAGGTGTAACCAGGAAAATTCATCTGAAATTAGCTCACGTAGCTCTTTTCACATCGTTTCTGGACGGGCATTTTCATTCTGGACGAGAAACTAACTAAATCAGTTAGTTTCTCTTCAAGAGAGATAATTTCGTGGATCTTGCAATGGAGCCAGCATTTGGTGTTTTAAACTATCATTATTGTTCATGGAACTGCTGTCGCTACTGCAGAAAACTATATTTCGTGAGAATAAATGAAAGAACCACCTCTGCTCTCCACATCTCTCTCTCTCCCTCTTCTCCCGGGATTTCAGTTCGTTTCCATAAGAAAGATTTGTTAAATTGAGGTTTAAATTCTCAATGTAAATATTATTTTACAAGATACCGGTTCCTTGTAGAGGCTGAGAAAGCGAACAGACAGTACTTTCTTTTAACGATCATTTTCAGAAAAATTACAAGGCAAGAAATGTGCATTGATGAAACTATAAACTATTTAATAATCCCATATTGAACTGGCATAATCTGTATTATAACAGAGCGAAATGATTAATAGACTAATAGTTCTTCGCAGCATTTACAAAAAGCAAAATTTCTTTAAAGTCTAGAATAAATCGAAAGTTCTCGTGGGATAGCTCTGTATTCTTCAGGTATCATTGAACCCAGAATGTCTATGCACCCCCCATACCTAGATTTGTTTCTGATCATCTCTGCTCTCATTATCTATTCCTACTTTTGAGAAGATGTAACGAATTCCACATCAATATCTATAGCCGTAGATCTATCATTTTCGAGCTAGTTGTTTAGTACCATACCTCATTATCGAGAATGGAAGAGTTATTTTGTATCAGGAGGAAGGTCATTTTAGAAATCTAGATCAGTGGAGATAGAATATCGTAAGTGTAAGACGGGAACTGGTAGAGAGAGGGGAAATAAAGTGTAAGAGAGAGAGAGAGAGAGAGAGAGAGAGAGAGAGAGAGAGAGAGAGAGAGAGAGAGAGAGAGAGAGAGAGAGAGAAAGTGAGAGAAAGTGAGAGAAAGTGAAAGGAGAGAGAGATAAGAGAAAGAATGATAGAAAGGGAATCTGGTAAAAGGATAATGAGAGAGATGCTACATAGAGGTATATGAAGAAATAAATAAAAGGTCTGAAATATTAATAGAACGGAAATTTGAATAGAGAGTAAACGACGTAATGCAGCAGTGGCGGAGAGGGAAAAATGGCGTCATTTGTCTAAGGCGGCATGGACCGGTATTTCATAATGTACTTCCGTTCGTGTAAACAAGGTGTGAAAGTCTTTCACATTATATTTAGGTATGCTTGTATCTGGAACAAAAAAAAGAAAGAGCTTATGCACCAACTTAGAGTGCCTTACCAATACTGGACTTAACATTAAGGGAAAAGGCGTCCGAGACGCATTGCACTGCGCGGTAGCGTTGTCTTCATGGTGGGTTCCGGTTGGGTGTGTTAGTGTGTAAAAAATATTTTCCAGTACACACACACAGACACGAGCGCGCACACACACATATACGCTCACTCACACTCACTCACTCACACAAACACACACACGTGTATATATTATATATACGCATACATATACATACATATATATCTATCTATCTATCTATAGCTATATATATATATATATATATAT